>NW_017674232.1:0-4063 GCF_001879085.1 Nicotiana attenuata
TATCGAGCTCTGTAACGGCTCGAAATGACTCGACCTCGGTTGTAGACGTGGCCGTCGTTCTACCTTGCATCCAGGTCGGGTTCGATGGCCCCGACTTGCTCCGGACCGGACCCAACCCGGTCGGGCTCAAGCAAAAAAAGGGTATCACCTAATACAGATAGTCCCCTCGTTTATTAGAGAGTAATGATAATAAACGATATGACCGGTGACGTGATGCCCGTGACGTATGGCCATACGCCAGGTGAAAAAGCCATCGAGTGCTCTGACCACGCCTGTTGCAGGCATTTAATGCTTCTCTTAATTATCTGTCGCTTCGTGTCTGTGGCTTCGCGATTCGTGCCACCGCCTCATGGAAAAAGTATAAACGACCCTTCCAGGTTCAACATTTCTTATCTTTCTCAAATTTTGCGTTGGTTGTATTTTCTTTTCATCTCTTCGTAAAGCTTCAAGAAATGGCGAAAACTTCACAAAGTGTTCCTTCTAGACCAAGCTCGGCCGCGAGCCCTGCTAGATCTGATGAACATGCACTAGAACCCCCATTGAAAGCTTTTACACCGACTGGTTGCTTGGTATCTGCCGACTTCCAGGTTGAGAACCCATCATCGGTCCCGGGCCGCGGCGAACCGGCATCGGAGTATATCAGCCTAATCACTCCCGGTTGCCTAGACCGGGTGAGGGCTGAATGTAGATGGGAAGGGAAAGACCTGGTCGCCCCTTCCCGTGACGAGTCGATTATGACTCACGTTGAAGGATATCTTAGTGTATATACATATCCCTTCACCTTAGGCCCCTTAGAACCCATCATAGTGGAGTTCTGCCGGCGGTACGAGGTGACCTTAGGTCAGATCCACCCCTCGATGTGGCGGATCGTATATCTCTTTCGGTTTTTTGTTGAGAGAGTCGAGGGCGATTTCCCCTTTACCCTCGACCATCTTCTTCGACTATACAGCCCTCGAATATTTCGAGGGGGATTAATAAAACTGGCCCGCCGGGCTAGCAAACCCCCATTCTCCAGCATCGATGAAGACAAAGATCGAGGCTGGATGAGCAGGTTTGTCCGGATCAGGACGTCCGACCTGATTCCGGCCGATTGCATGCCATTTCCGGAGAGGTGGAACCTCAAACGTAAGTATTTTCTCACTGTTCATCTTTTAGAGCGTGTGTTCCTCAACTTCTTCCTGAAACCCCCTTTTCTTGTGCAGCGGTGACCCAAACTCCAGCTGCCATCAAGGATCTGGCCGGCTGGGTAAACAAGATAGTGGCCCAGCGGCCATATTCGAAGCGAAACTGGAAGGAAATCTCCAAAGGTCGGTGGGAGGCGAAAAACCATGGTAAGCCTTCTTTTTGACCGGTAGCAGCGCATTTTTTCTTGTATATCGGGAATGCATCATAACCCCCGTGTTTTGCAGGCTTGCCCAAGGACGCGGAGATGAGGTCTTCAATACTATGCCCCCTTCCGGTTCCGGGAGAAAATAAAAGGCCCGGGGAGTCCGGTACGGACGAGCCCCAAAGGAAGATTAAGCGGACAAAAAGGGCCGCCCGCAAACTAAAAAGCCAAATCGTCTTGTCCTCCGAGGAGGAGGACGACAAAGAGGATGACGATGAGGAGCAGCCGGAGCTCGTCCGCCATCGATCCATTCGACCGGACCCTGAGCCGGTGGTCGATCCAGTTGAGGCTTCTCCCGAGGACGTGAGGGTTGAGGATGCTAGTGAACCCTCGGCCCCTGCGCGGGCATCCCCGGGTACCGATCACCCGGTTACGTCCCCCCCATCTTCCTCGACTTGGGGGCAGCTGCCGGACGACATCCCGATGATGGGAGGTAGCTTCGAGACCTTTTTTGATGGGGTACCCTCCGCCAACACTTTCGGGCTCGAAATCCCCCGGAAAGACCTTCAGGCCGAATCAAGTGGGACTTCGGCCGTCGACAAGCTTGTCGATAGGTTTCCAGCTCCGAGCCTGGACCCGGACTGTAACAGGATAATAACTTTTGCTATCCCCAAAGACGTCCGGGCTCTGGGGCCCCCGGTCGGGGTTGCAAGCTATCTTCATCACCTGATGACGGAGGAAGACCGGGCTGCAACCGAGGCTGTAGATTGGACATGCCTTTTCAACGAAGCCCAGCAGGCGCAGCTCAAGGTACTTGCTTCTTCCTTTATTTCTAATATTTTTGCCTTGTGATTCAGTACTGACTCTTTAGACTTTTTCTTTGCAGGCATCGGTGCTATATCACTTGATGTTCCTCCGAATCAAGGACAAAATGGAGGCGGAGCGAGAGGGGCGCCGGGTCCTTGAAGAGAAGCTGCTAGAAAGCCGGACCGGATTGGACCTTTTGAATAAAGAGCACGCGTCCTGTGCTATCCGGCTGGAGGAAGCAAAGAAAGAGCTTGGTTGTAAGCTAAGGGGGGTGCAAGCCGAGCTTAATCGGGTTAAGGCCGAGCTTGACGAGAGCAGAGCCGAACTTGATGAGAACAAAGCCGAACTGGAAGCCTGGGTGCAACAGTTGGAGTCGGAGAAGACTTCCCTTCGGGAAGAGGTTGCGGACTTGACGTTGGCCAATGAGGCTCGAGTCCTTGAAATTGAGCTATGGACCAATCGATTTCGAGAAGCTGAGGCTAAAGTTTCCTAAGCCGAGGAGACTGCCAACGATATGGTGGCCCAATATAGGGCCGATGCTGATGCCGCCAACCAGCAGTCAAGAATGTTAGCCGAATATGCGAAGTGTCAGGCCCGGCTTGAAGTTCTTACCGAACTCCAACGTCGCGGTTTCGATCTTGCATCGGACGTCGCCAAAGCCGCCGAAGCTGAGGACGCTTCGAGAAGGGCGACGTTCCCCGAAGAATTCGAGGATGGCTCCGATTGACTCCGGGAATAGGCTAGGCTTTGTTTTGTTTTCCCCTCTTATGTAATTGCTCCGGTAGCGAGCTTTTTTATGCAACACTGCCCTTTGCCATCTATTGCTCCTTTTTCAATCTTGTTATTACTTTGCCTTTTATCTTTTTGGAACGATGGTAGTCCTTTATATTTTTCGAAATAGTCTCCGAGTGAATGTATTCGAACTCAGGTGAACTTCGACCTTTGGGTTTTCTCAAGGCAGTCCCCGAGTGAGTTGATTCGAGCTCGGGTGAAGTCTAACCCTTAGGTTTTTCAATATAGTCCTCGAACGAGTTTATTCGAGCCCGGGTGAAGTTTAACCCTTAGGTTTTTTCGAAGCAGTCCCCGAGTGAGTTTGGTCGAGCTCGAGTGTAGTTCAAACCTTAGTCCCCGAGTGAGTGTATTCGAACTCGGGCAAAATTCAAACCTTAGATTTTCGAAGCAGTCCCCGAGTGAGTGGGTTCGAACTCGGGCACAATTTGACCTTCAGGTTTTGTATCGATTTTACGCCTTTTTCTTAAGGTCTTACAAATTCGAGTATACTTCGCCATTAGTGAAGTCGATGATGAGGCCGGTATTACCTCTTTTGAGATTTTATGAATTTGGACCCGCCTTCTCGAGGACTTATGGTCAAAATAATGCCTTATCGAGGCCTTACGAATTTCGAACTCACCTCTGAGGTCTTACAGTTTTATGTGTCGCCGTATTAAGGTCTTATGAGCTTGGACTTGCCTTCTTGAGGTCTTATAGTTTAAGTGTTGCCTCATTGAGGTCTTATGAGCTTAAAGTAGGTCTTATGTGATCGAATATGAGATCGAATATGCCTCGAGGAGGTCTTATGTTCAAATGTGCCTCGAGGAGGTCCTATGTTCGAATGTGCCTCGAGGAGGTCTTAAGTTCGAATGTGCCTCGAGGAGGTCTTATGTTCGAATGTGCCTCGAGGAGGTCTTATGTGCCTCGAGGAGGTCTTATGTGATCGGACTTGAAAGCATACCGAAGAGTCGAACAAAATCTTTTAGGTTATGATATGAATATGCATCAGATAGTCTTTGCTATTGCAGTAATAATCAATACATCATACTGATCCGAGCGGATTAGGTCAGGTCAGTTGGGCACGGCTCGCTTTGGCCGTATGACCCTTACATTTATTCTTATTGACCTTCGCCTTCTTCGGAGGCGATCTAGTATACA
>NW_017674232.1:8551-23160 GCF_001879085.1 Nicotiana attenuata
ACAAGCTTGGGATTGGGAAGTGTCCGTTTTCGTCCATAGGGAATTGTTTGACTGGCCGAGAGGCCAATTATTGGTCTGTGCATGCAATGGTAGCTTGAGTCGTAGATCCGGGACTGATCGCGGGGGTATAGGAAACGACCGTGTCCACTGATCCAAATGGGACAAGCAAACACATTCTGTCGTTAGATAGCAAGGGTGAAAAGAAAAGAAAGCATACATTTTTCTGTCCTTCGGGGAGCTCGGTATTTAATAGATGGTCCCTCGATGCCCGTGAGGGGTAGTGATAGGTGTTAGCCTGTCCTTTCGGTAACCTGGCGCAGCGTCTTGGACGTAGCATAGGCGATCTGGTTTCAGCTCTTCGATGGCTGGTTCTCTTCTTTGGTGTTAGTGTATTATATTTGCATGTATTTCCGTAGATCGCGCTGTTATCGACGGACATCATGCCGGATCACGCAAAAGATCGGGGAAAGGAAGAAGTCTTCTCCGAAGTAGCGAGTTTCTGGTGTATCAAGCGTCTTTTACCGGACGGCTTAACTAACTTTGAACTGGCTATTTGGCCTTGGACCCTCAATCTAATCTGCGAACATCTCTCTTCGTGGGCGCATTCGCTTCCCCGTACCCAGTGATGACCGACCTACAGCGCAGGATGGAATTTCGCATTTTGGTGGCAGCGTGCGGACGGTAACAGGCCGCGCGAGTCGTGTATCCAAAGGTCTCCGAGCAGGGCGTTTGTACCTCAATATCGCGTTGAAACACAGAACTTGGTCGTTTTGTAACTCCGCCCAAACGGCATTTTGTCGATCATCGAGAGAGTTATTTCCTCTCGTGTTTGTCTCCGTACCATTTAAATTCCATTCAATACTCTCCTCAGAATTATCTGCCATGTCAGTCCGAACTGTTCGACGGCACCCATCGCACCGAAATTATGTTAGCCGAGGCTTTCCGGATCGACCAAAGACAACGCTTGAACTTTAGTGTCTCGGACCATCATGGATATTACCAAAGCGTCGTTATGGGGTTTGTGCTAGGTCCCCTCGATTTCTCGTTGCTAAAACATAGTGTTCCCTCTGGTGCATAATCCCTGATCCGCTTCTCCTTGTGATCGATATCTTGGTACGTTTCAGTATTGGTACTTGAGGTGCGCTTCCCTCCAATTATCATGTTTTATGGTGTGCCGGGTTTCCTTCCTATCGGCTTGGTCGATCTGATTTTCGTAATGATTTTTGGCCCGATCATGAGAAATTCTCGAAGGTAACCTTCATCGAGCAAATCGGGCAACTTCCTCCCGAAGTTGCCTGCAATCTTCGGTTCTGTGGCCATGTGTGTTGTGGTACTTACATATTAACTTGGGATCCCTCCTCGATGGATCGGACTGTACGGGTTTGGGCCATCGGGCTCTTTGATACGTCCGATCGCCGACACCAAGGTAGCCGAATCGACACTGAAATTATATTCAGCCAATCGGGGTGCTTCTGTCTATCGACGGCTTTCCCGAGTTGCGCCTTCGGTAACGGTCTTCTATTCCTCTCATAGCCGCGGTCGTTCCTCGTATAATTTAGGCCTCCTATCATCCTGATATGGCCGATATCATTTCCTTGTTCGGTCTCGAATCTTTGTAGTTTTCCCTACGAGGTCGATCGAAATTCCTATGTGTGGATGGTGAATCCGAACTTGCTCCGCTGTGGTCGTCCTCTATCCTTATCTTCGATTGGTACCGGTTATGGATGTCTGCCCACGTAACTGCTGGAAACTCGATCAGACTTTGCTTTAATTGCCTGGATGCGGCTGAGCTGTTGGCGTTCAATCCTTGAGTGAAGGCTTGTACTGCCCAGTCATCCGTGACTTGGGGAAGATCCATCCTCTCCATTTGAAATCGAGACACAATTTCCCGGAGTGTCTCGTTTATGCGCTGTCGGACCTTGAATAGGTCGAATTTCCTTATTTCTACCCTGATCGCCCCGGCGTGAGCTTTCACGAAGGCATCGGCTTACATGGGGCGAACGAATCGATGGAATTTGGCGGTAAGTTATGATACCACGTCATTGCCCCCTTGGACAAGGTTTCTCCAAACTTTTTCAACAAAACTGACTCGATTTCATCATATCTTCGAGATCGTTTTCCCTTAATCGCGCATGTTGTATGCTGTCACATGCTCGTTTGGGTCCGAGGTCCCATTATAACTTCGGGATATCGGGCATTCTAAATTTCTTAGGGATAGGTTTTGGGGCGGCACTGGATGGGAACGGTTTTTGTACAAACTTTTTAAGGCAGTTTTTAGCGTCAAGGCCGTTTCAGGACCGGAGGTGCACCTGGTATTTGGTCGACCCTGGAGTTGTATGTTTCTACTTTTTTATTGTTGGCCTCGATCTTTTCCTCCCCCTTTTCGATTCGTCGGTCAATTCTTCTAGCCTCCTAAGAACCGCAGAATCAGCATCTGGCCCACCCCGTTCCGGCTGTACTGGGGTCGGATTGATGATTGCAGCTGCACGGGGAGCCTCCTCGGACCTGACAGGCTCCTGGACCCGGCTCTGGAGCTGAGCTATAGCCGATTGCTGGGCTTGCAGCATGTCAAAAATCATTTTAAGGTTGATAGTCTCTTCGCCGACTGCCTGGGCCCTCGAATCGTCCTCTCCCCGGACGCTATGTGATGATCCGGAGGCCTGATCAGTGTTGAGCGCCATTCGGGAACCGGCATCTATCGGGTTTTCGAGCCCGGGCATTCCATTGTTTCCTGTCTGCTGTTCAAGTTCGTTGTTGATTGATTGTGCCATTCTATGAGTTGGTAATTTGAATGTAAGATGGACTCTTTTGCAAAGAACCAGTGTATTGTGATGCGTCAAGAAAGAGTATCAAAGAGCTCACTAATATCCTTAGCCCCACGGTGGGCGCCAAACTGTTTACCCTGGAATCCGGATAACAATTGAATTTATATGGGGTTTTAAGGATCCGTGAACTAAAAGATACAAAAGGTTTGGATTGAGGAAAATAAAAGATAAAGACTCAACAATTGCTGTTAAAGTAAATAATCGCAGAATATAATATTGCTTAGAACAATTGTGCTTGATAGCGTACAAGAATTGAGAGAGATGGTACTGTAGTGTAATGGTTTCCGATCCCCTCTTTATGGGGTCTTCTCCCCTTTTATACATTCTGATTAAGGGTAAAAATAAGGTAGGTAAATTAATTACATCGTGGATCCCTGTAATTACGCCTTAATGGCCTGAAGTGGTTGAAAAAATCACGTTTGGGCGAGATATCCGGCGACGCTTGGTTATCCGTTATGAGTCCGGCTTCCGACCTTGTGTGTTTCTCCATCCGGTGGTGACTCATATCGAGCTCTGCAACGGTCTCGAAATGACTCGACCTCGGTTGTAGACGTGGCCGTCGTTCTACCTTGCATCCAGGTCGGGTTCGATGGCCCCGACTTGCCCCGGACCGGACCCAACCCGGTCGGGCTCAAGCAAAAAAGGGTATCACCCAATACAGACTCTTAAGTCATGATCCACGCCGTCCCGCATAGCAATTGCTTTTAATTTCTTATTGAAGACGAAGATAGAGGAAAAAGTAATATAAGTCACACTACTTAATTAAAAATATTTAAATGGCATATAGTTAAAAAGCTTGTTTGACTCTCAAAGTTTGAATTGCATCACATAAATTCGGATTGATGGAGTATATCATAAGCTATGCATAAAGGCACCTAATTAAAACTAAGGATATTAATATTAGATTTAAAAGGCACCTAATAAAAACTAAGGATAAAGAGAGTGATTAACCAGTAGTTATCATGATGACAACCGTGAAGAAAAAAGCAAAGTCTGAGCCATAATTATTATGCGAAATGTAGTATTCTCTCTAGCTTAGAAATGGAAAGATAAGGTAAGTGTTGTCACCAAATATCACAATATATAGGCATTCTTCTTGAATCTCAAACCCTAGCTCCTCTCCCACTTTAGCTATACTACGTACAATTTCAGAAATTTTTAACAGGTTTAGTGCTCAGAGAGAAAATATATATAAAGTAGACGCAATAAATATATGTCACAATAAAAGATGTTTAATTCACACTCTTCAATTGGTCACGAACGAAGTTAAAGGCCGGCCATGATGGATACTCAGTGGGTTAACCACATTAGTGGTGATAAAATGATTAAAAGAAAACAGATAACCACTCATATTATTCATTAAAAAAAAACAGGTCAAATATAAATAAGAACCATATTATCCATTTAGAAAATGGACAACCAATGGATAACTAATGAGTTTAACTCTTACATTTGTAAAGTCTTAAATTGGGGGTTCCTCAAGTTTGGGAGACTAGGAATTCTCCCAAAAGTAATCATATTCAAGAATTCATGGAAAATAATAATATGGGTAACCATATTATTCGCCGATTGACCAGCTTTTAATCCGTACTAAATATGGGTCGAGTCGGATAATTTATCCGTTTTTTCATTACCCGTTTCACCCGAACCATATCCGCCCCGCCCCGCTCGTTTGTCACTCCTAAACCACACTAAAAAAAAAAACAGCTCAAGTACTGTAACTAGTTTAAACAATTTCAGTACGATCTAAACTCATATAACAGCATATATTGCTTACCATCCATCTATTCTTTCAATATTACTACTGAAATCCCAAATGCATAACATGTACGTAGCACATAAAGCAATTTTTATATAGAATAGAAGTATTAAAATGGAAGAAAACATAACATATCAACCCCTACGAGACGACGGATGCGGTGCACTACCATCACAGAGAATCTAAGATTTAAATTTAATGGATTTAGCTTTTAAGATTTTAGTAAAAACTCATTGTACTGTCAAAATTATAGGTTTAAATCTAATACTTGTTAAGATTTTAGTAGGTGTTTACATATAAATACTTGAGATGTTTACATGGTTGCTCCCTTTTTAAATTTTAATTCATAAATGATAGCAGTTTATTCCAAAAACGACACTTTTTTTTTTTTTAGCACTTTCACGTTGATAACTCCATTAACTAAGGGATCCCTCTACATTAATGCACTTTTTACTATTTTCCTTTTCTCTCACTCTTCCATAATTTCTTTTTTCTCTTCCATAAATAACACTTACCCAAATATATCACCTAATTGGTTATTTCCAATTACGTAAATCAACAGTTCAAACCGAGAATTTTAGTATTTCTTTTTTGAGTTTTAAACTTTTTCTGTACAATTTTATTTAAAATTAAAATATACCTTTGATATATTCAAATATATTATATGCGTTTTAACCGCATAAGCGGAACTGCATAAGCGGAAATAATTCCGCAGAAGCGGAAATGACTGGAGCAGTGAGGTCTTTAAAATTTGGGGTTGAGTTCATTTCAACCCCATTTTCCTTCCATTTGAGTCGATGGGGAGCAGCTTTGAGGCGCCATTTTCGTCACTTGTCATGAGGTAAGTAACTTATGCTAGCTTTGAGATTAAATACAAGGTTTATACATGGATTTGGGCATAAAAATTGTAGAAAAACTTGGGGTTTGAGGGAAGACCTAGAAAATTAGTGTTCTTGAATTTTGATCACAATTTTGAGTATGGAAGTAAGAGAAAATCATATATTTGAGTTCGTGAGTTCATGGGTAAACTTTATCTTCGAGAAATTTCGAATTCCGGGCACGTGGGCCCAAGGGTATTTTTGTCAACTTTTCGTGCGGGGTTAGGAATTGTTTCAAATTGGGTTGTAAAGTTTAATTGAGCATATATTAATGGATTTGTATAATTCTTGGCTAGTTTTGGAGCATTGTGCGTTGGTGCAAGTCTTCGGAGGAATGTAGGATGCCGGTTATGAGTCTTCGGAGCGAGGTGAGTCTCCTTTCTAACCTTGTAAGAGGGAATTGTCCCCATAGGTGAAATAATTGATTATGTGCTCCTAATTGCGGGGGCTACGTATGCACGAGGTGACGAGAGTCCGTGCGTAGCTACTATTATGCTATTGTCCGGGTAGTTAGGACCCACAACATATTATACTTGGATTATTTATGAACCCATTGATAGCTTGAATTGCTTAAATCACCTTGGATTAGTAAATGAATTTAAAAGGAGATTAAACATCATTTTCCTGAATTGTGAAGAAGAGAAATTATTTTATTTGGACAAATATTCCAGATAAGTTCTTACTTGATTGATTGAGCATGTATCTCTTTGTGTACCTGCGTCGCATGTACGATTCGCGAGCAGGGTATGTGTTCATTTTATGTTGACCGCGTCGCAGATTATTTCGTGAGCGGGGTAATAGATGCATCTATAGGCGCGTCGTCGACCCTCGACAAGTGCACATTTTATTTCTGTTGGATCGGGCCGTCGCCTCGGCATGATTTGCACATGATATTTATGTATATTGATGCATTAGAAATTTTAAATGAAGATATTGCCTTTCATGGCTTGATGTAAATTGATAAGATAAAGAACAGTAAACCTTTAAAATCCTTTATTAATTGTTGAAGGTGTTTTGCCTGTCTTCCGGCTTTGTAAGTTAAAACTGCCGTATAAAATCCCTGATTTCCTTGTACATTTAGTATATTATCATTGGACCTCTAGTAAGTGTCAAAGTTGACCATCTCGTCTCTACTTCTTCGAGATTAGACGGGATACTTGCTGAGTACGCGTTGTTTTCGTACTCATACTACACTTCTGTGCATTTTTGTTGCACAGGTATATTTATTTCTAGCAGCCCACTGGGCATAGCAGCGCGGATGATTTGGGGGCTAGGTGAGTTGCATTATTCGAGACGGCCGGCAGCTAGTATAGCCCTCTTCAGTACATTGTATTTATTTCCTGTCCATTGTATTCCGGACGGATGCTGTATTTTATTTTCTTATCAGTAGATGCTCATGCACTTGTGACACCGGGTTCTGGGATGGTTTGAATATTGTATTGACTGCTTATCATTTAAATTTGATTTGAGATTATATTCTTTAAAATTGTTAAATTTGAAGGAAAATCATAGATTTCAGAAGTATTAAAACGAGAATTTGATTAAGTAATTTGGTTGGCTTGCCTGACAGCAGTGTCCGGCACCATCACAACCCTTAGTGGATTTTGGATCGTGACAACATGGTATTAGAGCACTAGGTTCCTAGGGTCTCACGAGTCATGAGCAAGTCTAGTAGAGTCTCGCGGATCGGTATTGAGACGTCTGTACTTATCCTCGGGAGGCTGCAGGACTGTTAGGAGTACTTCCCTTCTTGATTCCTTATCGTGCGATTCGATCCTTGGAGGTGTATGCCTTTAATTCATTCCTACTCAATCTTACGCAACGCGAACCGCTCGTTATAAACCGAAAATTGAAGAAACTTAATGGTACTACAGATGTGATACGTGATGTTTCTCCCGGTATAGCTGATCGGATTATTATCGTCGCTTTATGGAAGAATATTTTATTATTTCAGCCCAGTAGCAGTACTTCTGAGGGCTCTGAGGCTAGGCACAAGTTGCCATGATGCTTATGAACGATTGTTCCGCAGTAGTGTTATGATGGTAGGATGTTGCCCACGTGTCGGGGTAGTGAATGACTTGAAGGGAGGTTTACTCAGTGCATAATCTAGAGAATTCAGTATTTTATTCCCGGCAGGGGAAAGGCAATTGGACTAAGAATGGTCAGGTGTGGGCTGGTGGAAGTAATGAGACTTGGTAATTGCAAGCGTGGTGGAGATTTCTCCTATGATGGGGTGTAGTTGTCCTAATTGAGTGTACTAAGTTTGCCGGTGTTATGATCTTCTACAATTTGCCTTTGGAGCAGGACATTGCAGGTGAGTATTGAAGAAGCGACTGTTAGATGATGCGAGGTAAGGTAGTTCAGGGTTGAATCGACATTTATAATATTGACAGCTCGAGAGAGATGATCTCCGGCAAAATTTAAGGTTAGTAGCGATTTGGGGATTCAAGTGCTATGAAGATAGATTTTATTAAGGCAATAACTGAGTAGCGAAGGATAAAGAAAGATGTGTGGAAAGTGTCAGACGGTGGCTAAAATTCCTAGAAGGCTAGGTGGGTGAAGCAAAGGTCAAGTAGTTGATTAAAGAGGTGAGTTTGCCCAAAGTGGGAGAGTGGCGGATGTTGCATATGGGCTTGGTGATAGGATGATTACACACCTTAAGGAAGGTTTGGAATGATTTGGGATTATAGTGGCTGGTGATTGAAGCCTACCGATCAATTAGAAGTATGGGCTATCATGCGGCAGGAGATTTGATATAACATGACAGAGCTTCGTGAATGGAGAAGGATACAACATAACTTGGGATTTGAGGAATATTGCCGCGCATTTAATTGATGTCCACGAGGGGTGGATGGACTTGTGCAGCTAGAGAGTGAGCTCAAACTCAGGATGGGTTATTGATGTCGTAGTAATTATACCCCCGCGCAGTAGCATTGGAAGATGTCGGGGAGTGATTTTTATAGGTGGGTCATTCCTGTGAGTAGGTTAGCGGCCGCGTGGTTGGCGAGGCTTCTGCGAAGAATTCTGGTGGTTATACAGCGAAAATGTCGGTCGTGCAAATGTGGTTGATGATTCAGAGTATAAAAAGGGGGTTTTACAGTAAGATTCCGAGAATTTTGGTGGTTGATTGCGCAAGGCTACGTCAATAAGAGATAAAGAGTCCTGGTGAATGCCAGAGTTGTGTAATAATGGCTTCATGCTAAGTGGGAGAGTCCCACCGCTTATGATTGGGTTGCATGGTTAATTACTTGCGAGGTTTCCGGTGATTAGCATATTGATGGGTTATTTCAGCGACGGGAAAAGACCATAAGTAGTAATTTGAGCAGAGGAATTATTAAAGGTGGGCTATCGTTGGCCTTATTGGCCATATTCAGACTTGGGGAAGAATTCAAGATTGTGTTTGTAAAGAAGCGGGTTCCAAGGGAAGGGATTCTACCAGGTGCATCACCAATGGGGTATTCATGTGCTAGAAGATTTATGGAATTGATTATATTCGGGGCCAAGTCAGAGCGGGTGGCTCTCAACAACGGTCCTAGTGAATTCAAAAGATAAAGTGTGATGCCTAATGATTTCGAGCCTATAGATACGGTTTAGAATCGAGCTCGATAACAGCCTATGAGAAGAGGCACAGAGTGTTCTATGATGTTTTGACTTGCGGTGTAGAGCTTGAGAGGAAATGAGAAGAGATTTCGGATTCGAAATAGGATTAGCAGAATGGGCATGTCAGCTGAGGGTGCGAATATGCGTGCAAGGAAGGTATGAAGTGGTTCGTGGGATTCGGGGCATCATGGTCTCGTGATTCAAGGTCACTCGAGATGACTGCAGATGGAGTATGTTATGTGTTGGATGGAGTTAGTATTATCTCTAAGGCAATCAAGGATAAATTGGAAGAAGGTAGATTGATTAGCCATAGTTGAATTTGGCATATTGGTGTTAATGATCAGTTCCTTCAGCGTGATCGAGTTATGCGAGTGATTTGTGATGGTACGTATCAGGCTTGTCAGCCGCCACAATTGATGTTATTCAGAAGCATTCTACTATTATGGCTTGTTGTGTGGAAGCAGATTCCGGAAGGGCTATGGTGGTTAGACCACTACTTAGTGATTTGCATGATCTATGGTTATGAGAATTCGCCTGTGTGTTGCTATGTTCCTCCTGAAGCGAGTTCAGTGAAAAGCTTTTATGTGACAATGTGTTAACCTATTAGTGGTTCCGAAGCTATAATGAAAAACAAGTTCTATCGTATATGGGCATGTTAAGTGCAGTGAGTGGTATGGAATTTACAGTGAAGATCAAGGTAGCAGTTCGGTGTGGACAAGGATGTCACGAGCTCAGACGAGCAGGAAAGGAGTTTCGATGTTTAAGGTAAGTTGGTATTGTCTTTAGCGTCACCTGAGATCGGTGTTTGGTGAAAAAGGTTTTGCATCCTGGTTAATGATTCTTGATTGCTTTTTAGCGTTAGTGCGACCGGTGGTTTGGAGGTAAGACCTAGTTATTTGTTATGGTAGGTTGTGGGAGTGTGTCCCACAGAAAGATTGTATAAATATGGCATGTAGTCACTTGATTGATTAAAGATTTAAGCCAAGTATGAGGATTGTGGTAATATCATTAAATTGAGAATTTATGCCTAAAGGGCACTCTGTTTATTGGGTTATGGACTATGGAGGTTCGCTCCGGTTATGAGGGTTGTTGTTATGTCTTATGAGAAAAGGGGAGCTAGCATGGACCTTTGAAAGGTTATTGGTTTAGTTGATATGATTGGGATCGACTTGAGGTCGTGGATGAATTTAAATGTGAATATGGGCTCTAGGTCAGGCCAGTTGTGTTAATTTCAGTAATATGTTCCTTGTGGAAGAGTAGTCAGGGTGTTATTTCGCTGTCAGATATTTCGGGTAGTGATACGTTGCGCCGTATGAGTTGTGAGACGGCTTGAGAAATTGCTTACTTGTTGAGGATTCGAGTAGAAATGATGTTTTATGAGCCAAAAGGCTCTTGGGATTTAGATTGTATATCGCACCTCAGTTGTGCTTGGGTTTTGTAGCTGATAGCGCTACATGTTCCCTCAGGGATGTTATTATGCACTTAGCGTGCTTGTGACCGAAATTCGATATTTTATTGTAATGAGCAAATTTAGCTCGATGTGCAATCTTCTTATGTAAGATCTATGTTTGGATCGGGTTGCGCGCCGCAACAGTGTGATGTTGAGTGTAGTTTTCTATATGCTATTTTTGTGCGTCTCGCTTCCTATTTTCTAAGGAAAGTCCGCATTAGTGCGGGAGTTAGGTAATTCCTTCCAGAGTTCGTTTTCCGTTGGTATCGCATTCTAATTGGTAGCCTATTGGCACGTTGTGGCATCATATGAGACTTTTGATTATGTCTGGGGTGGCTTATTGCCTGAGCGGTTCGTACCGGGTGGGATGGAACCGTTGGATTCAGGATCAGTGTAATCTGACTGTATGGAATATATTAAGGAGTAAATGTCATTACTTGGGTCAGAATATGGTAATGTTTATTGTCTGAAGTATAGACTCAATGATTGGTTGACTCGGCAGTTGATTATGAATTTCCGCGCATCTCTTCCGCTGTGGCGGTATTGTAAGAGTTAGGGTAAGACCGGTGTATGTCATGGGGTGCAATGGGAGCATCAAATTCGTGGAATTTCGACTAAGTTGATCAGAGAATGTTATTGTGGTCCGGTGAGTAAAATGATGCAAGGTGTTAATTCAGCAAGTTATGCAGTCATATTTAGGTACAACGTGTGGTGATTGATATGGTGATCTTATGTTGGAAACAGGTCGGGCATAGAATTCCGGATGTTGGAATTGGGCTCTAAGGCTTATTTGCTTGAACAAAAGGAAAATATCTTCAGAAATGATCGAGCTAATGTGCTCAGTTGAATTGTGGTAGCACGGGAAGGTGCATGAGAAGTTAAACAGCGATTTCAGACCACTCCAGTGCAGCTCTCAGCACGTTCGAGGACGAACGTATGTTTAAGTGGGAGAGAATGTAACGACCCGACAAGTCGTTTTGAGCCCTAGCGCGTAGTTCAGCAGTCTGAGGCCGTGAGCAGCTTCAATTTAGGTATTACGACTTATACGCGTGGTCGGAATTAAGTTCCGGGGAATTCAGAGTCGATTTGGAAAGAGAATTCTTATTTCAGAAGCTTGAAGTGAAAGAATGAACTAGGATTGGAATTTTGAGTAAACGACCTCGGAATCAGGATCTGAAGGTTCCAGCAGGTTCGTATGATGATTTCGTACTTGGGCGTATGCCCGGATCGGGTTTTGGATGACCCGGGAGTGTTTTGGCGCCTATTGTGGAAGTTGGCATTCTGGAGGAAATTTCATAAGTTTGGTTTGAAGTGCATTTCAGTGTTATCGATGTTCGTTTGCAATTCCGAGACTGGGAGTAGCTCCGGGTGATTCTGGAGTTGGGAGCGCGACCGGAAGTGAATTCGGACGTCCGTAGGTCATTTTGAAGCCATTTGGCTTAAGATAGAAATTTGAAGGTTTTTGAGAAGTTTGACCGGAAGTGGACTTTTTGATATCGGGGTCGGAATCCGATTCCGGAAGTTGGAGTAGGTTCATAATGCCAAATACGACTTGTGTGCAAAATTTGAGGTCAATCGGACATGATTTGATAGGTTTAAACATCGAAAGTAGAAGTTGGAAAGTTCAAAGTTCATAAAGCTTGAATCGGGGTGAAATTCGTGGTTTTAGCATTGTTTGATATGATTTGAGGCCTCGAGCAAGTCCGTAACGTGTTTTGGGATTGGTTGATAGGTTTGGTTGAGGTCCCGGGGGCCTCGGGTGGATTTCGGGTGGTTAACGGATCGAATTTGGAGTTGAGGAAAAAAGCTGAGGCAGCTGATATCTGGTATTTCCCCACCTGCGAAGATTTGGCCGCTGGTGCGGAGCCGCAGAAGCGGCAAGGAAGACCGCAGATGCGGATTTTGGTAAGGGGAGCTGGGACCGCAGATGCGGTCGGGGAGCCGCAGATGCGGGACCGCACCTGCGGAAAAGGAAGCGCAGAAGCGGAAGCTGGGCGGCTTGGGAAGGAGCCGCAGAAGCGGCGTTTTAACCGCATAAGCGGAAATAATTCCACAGAAGCGGAAATGACTGGAGCAGTGAGGTCTTTAAAATTCAGGGTTGAGTTCATTTCAACCCCATTTTCCTTCCATTTGAGTCGATAGGGAGCAGCTTTGAGGTGCCATTTTCGTCACTTGTCATGAGGTAAGTAATTTATGCTAGCTTTGAGATTAAATACAAGGTTTATACATGGAATTGGGCATGAAAATTGTAGAAAAACTTGGGGTTTGAGGGAAGACCTAGAAAATTAGTGTTCTTGAATTTTGATCACGATTTTGAGTATGGAAGTAAGAGAAAATCAAATATTTGAGTTCGTGAGTTCATGGGTAAACTTTATCCTCGAGAAATTTCGGATTCCGGGCACGTGGACCCAACGGCATTTTTGTCAACTTTTCGTTCGGGGCTAGGAATTGTTACAAATTGGGTTGTAAAGTTTAATTGAGCATATATTAATGGATTTGTATAATCATTGGCTAGTATTGGAGCATTGTGCGTTGGTGCAAGTCTTCGGAGGAATGTATGATGCCGGTTATGAGTCTTCGGAGCGAGGTGAGCCTCCTTTCTAACCTTGTAAGAGGGAATTGTCCCTATAGGTGAAATAATTGATTATGTGCTCCTAATTGCGAGGGCTACGTACGCACGAGGTGACGAGAGTCCGTGCATAGCTACTATTATGCTATTGTCCGGGTAGTTAGGACCCACAACATGTTATACTTGGATTATTTATGAACCCATCGATAGCTTGAATTGCTTAAATCACCTTGGATTAGTAATTAAATTTAAAAGGAGATTAAACATCATTTTCCTGAATTGTTAAGAAGAGAAATTATTTTATTTGGACAAATATTCCGGATAAGTTCTTACTTGATTGAATGAGCATGTATCTCTCTGTGTACCTGCGTCGCATGTACGATTCGCGAGCAGGGTATGTGTTTATTTTATGTTGACCGCATTGCAGATTATTTCGCGAGCGGGGTAATAGATGCATGTATAGGTGCGCCGTCGACCCTCGGCAAGTGCCCATTTTATTTCTGTTGGATCGGGTCGTCGCCTCGGCATGATTTGCGCATGATATTTATGTATATTGATGCATGAGAAATTTTAAATGATGATATTGCCTTTCATGGCTTGATGTAAATTAATAAGATAAAGAAGAGTAAACCTTTAAAATCCTTTATTAATTGTTGAAGGTGTTTTGCTTGTCTTCCGGCTTTGTAAGTTAGAAGTGCCATATAAAATCCCTGATTTCCTTGTACATTTAGTATATTATCATTGGACCTCTAGTAAGTGTCAAAGTTGACCATCTCGTCTCTACTTCTTCGAGATTAGACGGGATACTTGCTGAGTACACGTTGATTACGTACTCATACTACACTTCTGTGCATTTTTGTTGCACAGGTATAAGTAACTCTAGTGGCCTACTGGCGTAGCAGCACGGATGACTCTAGGACTAGGTGAGCTGCATTGTTCGAGGCGACCCGCAGCTAGTGTAGTTCCTTTCAGCATTTTTATATTTATTCCCTGTCCATTGTATTTCGGACAGATGTTGTATTTTATTTTCCTTATTAATAGATGCTCATGCACTTGTGACACCGGGTTATGGGATGGTTTTCGAAGGATGTGTACTAATAGTTATTTCTTAATTTGAATTGAAGCAGAGATTGTTTTATTTATGAAAAATGGAAGGAAAAATCCTAGATTTTCCAAAGGTATTAAAAGAGAATTTAATTGATAATTTAGTTGGCTTGCCTGACAGAGGTGTCCGGCGCCATCACGACCCGTAGTGGTTTTGGGTCGTGGCTAATATATATATATATAATATATATATTATATATATATATATTATATATATATATATATATATATATATATATATATATTATATATATATATATATATGATATATATAGCTGTCAGAACGGGCCAGCCCAGTCCAGCCTAGCCCAACCCAAGCCTTGTGGGCCTTTTAATTTGGTGGGCTAGGACGGTCCGGCCCTCCATATGAATGTGCCTTAAAATGGCTAGCCCAACCCCGCCCTAAGAGGGCCGCGGCTAGGGC
>NW_017674232.1:23180-47769 GCF_001879085.1 Nicotiana attenuata
AGAGGGCCGCGGCTAGGGCGGGCCGACCCTTCAATTTTTTTTAGAAAAAAAAATTTCTTTAAATCCTTAAATATTTTTTTCGTGACATGGCCGTTTAATCATGTAAATAACTTTTTTTTTGCTTAGAGCGTAAAAAAAGCTTGATATTTGACGAGGAATCTCATATTGAAATGCAAATTCTCTGTATCTCTAGCTTTTCTTTTTTGAAGTTACATGAATATTTTCTTAATACTTTCTTTCATTTTTCTCAAATTCAGGGATTGTTTCAGTAAGTTTATGTGCTGAGGTTTTTTAATTTAGGATTAACATCATTTGCTGATTTAATCATTATAGTCCATAAAAATTTTTAAAATTCTTGAAATTTGCTAGTGGTCATTTTGTTTTTTGTATATTTAAAATTGATCATTTTCTATACCGAAGAATAGTTTAAATATTAATAATATATTAAAGTAATCCAAACTGATCATTGGCCACTTAAAGTAATATTTTCTTTTGAAAAAAGATTGTTATTGGCCACCTAAAACTTTTCGAGTTCGTTATTAATTAAGAAAAAGAAAAACTAATTTTTTCATATTACACGCATGTAAAAAATCTAAATTCAAGTTGCTATGGAAGGGTAAATGAGCAATCTAGGGTTGGGGAATTGTAACGACCCGACCGGTGATTTCATGAGTTAACGCTCTGTTTTCCCCATTTCTGCTTCTTTATGTCTTCTTCAGCCGTATTATGTGATATCGTGTGGGTTAGTCTGGGTTCAGAGTGGTTTTATAGAGAAATGAGACACTTAGTCTCTTTTGAGTAAGCTTGAGTTGGAAAAGTTAACTGGATGTTGACTTATGTGAAAAAGGTCTCGGATGTGAATACCGATGGTTTGATAACTTCGTTAGGTGATTTGGGACTTAGGAGCGTGATCGGAATGTATTTTGGAGGTCCAGAGTAGATTTAGGCTTGAATTGGCGAAAATAGAATTTTGGCATTTTCCGGTTGGTACTAGAAATTTGATATAGGGGTCGGCATGGAATTTCGGAAATTGGAGTAGGTCCATTGTGTCATTTGGGACGTGTGTGTAAAATTTCAGGTCATTCGGACGAGGTTTGATAGACTTTTTGATCATCGAAAGCGGAATTTGGAAGTTTTGGAATTTTTTAGGCTTGAATCCGATGATAATTTGATGTTTTGATGTTGTTTTGAGCGTTCCGAAGGTTGGAACAAGTTTGATGATGTTATGGAATATGTTGGCATGTTTGGTTGATGTCCCGAGGGCCTTGGGTGAGTTTCGGGAGGTTAACGGACCAAATCCTTGTTTTGGAAAGAAGCAGATTTCTGGTGTTTTGTTGCAGAAAAAGTGTTCTTCGGGTTCGCGATGGGGGTCCGTGTTCGCAAAGGTATGGCCAGTCAAAGGTACGGGAATGCGACAAGTTGGACGCGTTCGCGGTGAGTAAAGAGGACCAGCTGGGTCACCTGGTAGTTGTTCATCGCGTTAGCATAGCTGATGTCGCGTTCACGAAGGCTTGGAAGGCGGAGGCATCGCGTTCGCGAAAGAGGATTTTTGGTCAATGGAATTTTTGTTCTTCGTGAACGCGAGGCTTTGACCGCGTTCGCGAAGAAGGAATTTTTTGCCTGGGCAGAATGTTTAAATACCCATCTTCGCGATTTTTGGTCAATTTTCTTCCATTGGTGAGCGATTTTGAAGCTTTTTGAGAGGGATTTAAGAAGGAATCGAAGGGAAACACTTGGATGTATGATTTTTGAACTCAATACTCGATTCTATGATGAATTCTACCTAATTAAACATGAGATTAGTGGGATTTAATGCCTAAATTTGGGGAGTTAGGGCTTGAAATTGGAAACATTGATTTGAGGATTTGAGGGGTCGTTTGTGGTCGGATTATGATGTATTTGATATGTATGAACTCGTGAGAGTGTAAGGATTCTAGTTTTGTGATTTTTATCGGAATCCGAGATGTGGGCACGGGGGTTGGGTTTGGCCAATTTCGGGAATTTTTATGTTAATTGATTATTTTCGCATGGGCTTCTCTCCCTTAGCATATATTGATGTTATAATTCTGATTTTGGATAGATTCGACGCGAGTTGAGGTCGAGTCGAGAGGAAAGGGCGTCGCGGAGTAGTATTTTATCCGGTTTAAGGTAAGTAACCATTGTAAATCTAGACCTGAGGGTATCTAACCCCAAAATTTCGTACTGTTTGATAAATGAGGTGAAGCACATGCTAGGTGATGGCCGTGTGGGCGTGCACCCGTAGGGATTGTGACTTGGTCTGTCCCGTGGCGGCTGTATAGTTGCATATTTTGATATATTGTATATGATATCCATGTGTTTTAAGCAGTTGGTTTGTTAACTTGGGCTGAACGCCATGTTTGGGGCCTTTGTGCCGACCTGTTTAGACCCTTGGGGTATTTTTACTACTTCCTCACTCTATTTGATTTGAAAGCATATCCTCAGTCATGTTTTACCTGCTTATTGTTTAATCCGGTTTCATTGCTCTATTTCTTAATATATGAAAACTGTTTGGGTTGAGTTTCCCTAATTTTTCACTAATATTCCCGAGTATGCCGTGAGGTTAATGACTGAGAGAGGTTGAGGACCTAATGGTGAGGATTATATATATATATATATATATATATATATATATATATATATATATATATATATATATATATATATATATATATATATATATATATATATATATATATATATGTAGTGTGGTGTGTGTTGTGTGTGTGTGTGTGTGTATTATGGATCGGGGTGTACGCCGCAGCAATATTATACATACATTGTGGATCGGGCTGCACGACGCAACGATATTTATATGGATCGGGCTTCACGCCATAGCGATATGTATTGGGTCGGGTTGCGCGCCGCAGCAATATGACGCTTGGGCTATAGGAGCCCCTCCAGAGTCTGTACTATATATTACGGATCGGGCTGCACGCCGCAGCGGTTATTATTTTATT
The DNA here is from genome assembly GCF_001879085.1 of Nicotiana attenuata. Lineage (NCBI taxonomy): Eukaryota > Viridiplantae > Streptophyta > Magnoliopsida > Solanales > Solanaceae > Nicotiana > Nicotiana attenuata. The sequence goes on from NW_017674232.1 coordinate 26,159, forward strand.
ATGATATATCTATTGAGCCGGAGTGCTGAGTGTGTAATGACCCGACCGGTCGTTTTGCATTTTTGAACCCCGTTCCCTTAAATAAGACTTCCCGCACTTGCTTTAGCTAATTTATGACTTGCGGGGACGGGTGGTTCGGAAGTTAGAAGAGTTTTGAGCAAGAATAAGTCTAGTTGCTTCTTTAAGTTTCTTTAAAAAGGCCAAGTTTGACTTCGGTCAACATTTTGGGGAAACGGACCCGGAATCGTGATTTGCCAATTTCTGAGGGTCCGTGGGAAAATATGGGACCTGGGCATATGCCCGGAATCGAATTCCGAGGTCCCTAGCCCGAGTAATGAATTTTTATGTGAAGTTGTTAAGTTAAAGTTTCAAAGGTTTAAATAAACTAAGAAATCATTGTTTTCCTAGGTATCGGGTTCGGGTTTTGATTCCGAAACTTGGTACCAGTCCGAAATATCAGTTAAGACTTACCTGTAAAATTTGGTGTCAATCCGAGTGGCTTAAGGGCGTTTTGACCCGTTAGGAGGAAATTTAGAACTTGAAGGTTCAATGATTTGAATCATTTGGTTTTGGGGTTGATTCCCTGATTTAGCATTGTTTTAGGCGTTTCGAGGGCTCGAGCAGGTCCGCCTCGTGATTTCAAACTTGTCGGTAGGTTCAGGCGGGGCTCGGGAGCTCCGAGCGTCAAATGGTCGAGGTGCGAGTGAAGTTGAAAACTTAGGAAAAACCTTATCTGCTGCTTCTGTCATAACCGCTTCTGCGGCTCTTGCACCGCAGAAACGAGACCGCAGAAGCGGTCATTTTATCGCAGAAGCGGAAGGGGCCAGGCCCAGGGAAAACCGCAGGAGCGGACCCCTGACCGCAGAAACGGTCCATCCGCCCAGGCCCAGAAATGCAGAAGCGGTGGGCTTTCCGCTTAAGCGGCCTCGCAGAAGCGAGGTTATGACCCGCAGAAGCGGCCAAGGCCCCCTTGCCCATTTCCGCAATAGCGGCTCATGTCCGCAGAAGCGGAACCCGCAGAAGCGGGATTCCTTCCGCAGAAGCGGAAATCACTGGGGGCAAAAGGGTTCATTAATACGAACCCAAACTCATTTCTTCCACATTACTCTCAACACTTAGGCGATTTTGGTGATTCCAAAGAGGAGGTTTCAACATAACATTGCAAGGTAAGTAATCCCTACTCATTTTTAGTTCAAATACATAAACATTAGGTAGATTTAACACTAAAAATTAGGTAAAGTCGCGGGATTTGAGCTAGACCTAGGGTTTAAGGAAAACTAAGATTTTATCACATAATTTGCCATGTAGTGAACTAGAAATCATATACTTGTGATCCTTAGGTGATAGAGAACAACTTCCTTCGAAAAATCTCGGAATTCGGGCACGTGGGCCCGGGGTCGGAATTTAGGAAACTTGTGTTAATGGTTAGGAAGTTGCTTAAATAGCTAGAATTCAACCTTACAAGCCTTTATTTACTAGTTCTTACTTCGTTTGATTAGTTTGGGATTGTCCGGATTCGAATTAAGGACTTGGACTCGTTCTTGGACATTGGGAGTGCACTTTGGAGCGAGGTGAGTCTCCTTTCTAACCTTGTAAGAGGGAATTGTCCCCATAGGATTTTAAATGAGTAATTGTTGCTAAATGCGGGGGCTACGTACGTACTAGGTGACTAGAGTCCGTGCGTAGCTGCTATATGATGATTGTTCGGGTAGTTTAGGACCCACGTCATGTCTAATTGGGGAATATCTCTTATTTTAAATTGCCAATATGATCATTTTGATTTGCTAGAGACTTGAGGAAATGTAAGGTGAACGTATGAGTTTGTTGAGCCTTGGTAGGAATTCCCTTGTCTGTAATTGAGCCTTATGTGCTTTTCTTGATATTTTCTTGATGATTATGGATCGGGCCGATCGCCTCGGTAATAATAGATGCATCTATGGTACGTGCCGCTCGACCCTCGGCAGTGCACAATTTATTTTCTGCTGGAGCGGGCCGTCGACCTCGGCATGTTTGTGCATGATTTATATGCTTACGTTTAGTTATGACATGATCACTCATTTGATATAAAAGGGGAAATCTGGAAATTTAATTATGACAAGAACATGAATATGACTCTTCTATCAAACGTGTGTTATTGGAGATCCTTCATGCTGTATGTCTCACCTTATTATATTATATTATCTTGACCTTAGTAAGTATCATGTCGACCTCTCGTCTCTACTTCTTCGAGATTAGACGGGATACTTACTGAGTACATGTGATTTATGTACTCATGCTACACTTCTATACTTAATTGTACAGGATTTGAGGCAGGTGGATCTGGACATCATCCTGGTGCGCATCAGTGAGCACGCTTGGGGACTTCTACGGTGAGCTGCTTCTCTTTCATGCCGATCCGCAGCCGAAGAAGTCCTTTCTTGTACTTTTTGTTTCTGTCTATTCTGATTCAGACAGTAGGATAGTGTATTATTCTTTTGTGTATATTTTACTAGTCGCTCGTAGCTTGTGACACCAGGTTCTGGCACACACAGTAGTAGACATTTATTTTTGGGGTTGTATCGCTATTTTAGCATTTTATGATCTTTACTGGTCTTATCTTTAAATTCGAAAATCTAGTATAACTATCTTTGGCTAAAGTAAAATGAGAACTTAATCACATTCCGCATCGGCTGGCCTGACAACAGTGTTAGGCGCCATCATGACCTATTATGGAAAATGGGTCGTGACAACATGGTATCAGAGCACTAGGTTCACGTAGGTCTCACAAGTTATGGGAAAATCTAATAGAGTCTTGTAGATCGGTACGGAGACGTCTGTATTTATCTTCGAGGGGCTATAGGGTGTTAGGAAAGACTACTCTTTATTCATTCTCCATCGTGCAGTGGTCAGTGTACTAAGTTTCCTCTTCTTTTCTCTCAGAGATGGTGAAGACTCGTACCGCCGACGTTCCGGACCCTGGAGGAGCTGCTCCCCCCGTTGCTAGAGGCCAGGTAGAGGCCGGGGGAGGGCACCGGCCCGTGGTAGGGGACGAGGGCGTCCCAGAGCTATTCCAGATGCACCACCTGTAGACCCTGCGAGAGATCCCGTTATTGAAGAGCAGGGGCGAGGCGCCCGCAGCTGTGCCTACTCCGGTGGATTTCATGACTGCGTCGGGATTTCAGGAGGTCATGGGCCGTATGCTTCGGTTCATGGACACTATGACTCAGGCTGGTTTATTTCCAGCAGATCCGGCTACCTCACAAGCAGGAGGGGGAGCACAGACCCCTACCGCACAGGCTCCAGGTCATGCAGCCGCAGTTTATCATACTCCGGGTGCACTACCCGCAGAGGGAGTCCAGCCAGTTGCTGCAGTGGCCCCCAAGCCCAGGCCAGCTGTGGACGGCGATCCGCAGAAGTTATTAGACAGATGGACCAGGTTGCACCCTCCAGTCTTCGGGGGCGAGCGTCATGAGGATGCCCAGGATTTCATTGACAGGTGCAGGGATAGACTGCACAACATGAGGATCTTGGAGTCACACGGAGTCAACTTCACTACCTTTCAGCTGGAGGGCAGGGCCCGTAGATGGTGGCAGTCTTACTTGCTTAGCAGGCCAGCAGGTGCTCCTCCCCTCACTTGGGGTCAGTTCACTCAGTTGTTCCTTGATCGGTTCATTCCACCCTCTGAGAGGGAAGAGCTACGTCATCAGTTTGAGTATCTGGAGCAGGGTCATATGTCAGTGACCAACTATGAGGCGAGGTCTCTGAGTTGTCTCGCCATGCACTCATGATACTTCCCATAGAGGCAGAGAGAGTACGGAGGTTTGTTGCGGGGTTACATCCCACTATCTGATCGGGTATGGCTCGTGAGGTAGAGATGGGCACTGGATATCAGCTAGTACTTGAGATTGCCCGCCGGATTGAGGGTTACCGTTTGAGGGGTAGAGAGCAGATGCAGCAGGATAAGAGGGCCAGATTCTCAGGAGAGTTCAGAGGCGCCCCAGCCAGGGGCAGAGGTCACTTTGGGAGGGGTCAGCCCAGTAGGCCCCCAGTTCCAGCACCACCACCGGCTCGTGGTGCTCCAGCGCGCTCCTATTTCAGCGCCATGCCAGAGAGTTCTTATCGCCCGCCAGCTATTCAGGGTTCATCCAGTGGGTATTCAGGTCCTCCGGAGTCTTCCGGTCCTTATTTCAATGCTATGCCGGAGAGTTCTTACCGCCCGCCGGCTACTCAGGCTTCTTCTAGTGGGCCTTCTGGTATTCAGGGTCAGCATCTGGACAGCAGGCCACCGCACCACGTTGTTTTGAGTGTGGGGACGCAGGCCACATGAGGAGATACTGCCCCAGGCTTAGGGGGAAGGCAGTACAGCAGGGGCAGCAGCCCATGACTCCAGCACCAGCGGTCCAGCCGCCTAGAGGTGGAGAGCAGACTGGTAGAGGTCGTTCTAGGGGTAGAGACCAGACAGGGAGAGGTCAGCCAGCTGCTACTCAGTCAGTTGGAGGCCAGACAGCCGGTGCTCCAGCTAGATTCTATGCTCTCCCAGCCAGGCCAGATGCATTGGCCTCAGATGCCGTCATCACAGGTATTATTTCCATCAGTGGTAGAAATGCATCGGTATTATTTGATCCAGGGTCTACTTATTCATAAGTATCATCTCTGTTTGCTCGTTTCCTGGCTATTTCTCCTGATCCTTTGGGTGTTCCTGTTCATGTGTCCACTCCTGTGGGCGATTCTGTGGTTGTGAACCGGGTCTACCGATCTTGTGTGGTTACTTTTTGTGGTCTTGAGACTAGAGAAGATCTCCTGTTGCTCGATATGATCGATTTTGAGGCTATTCTGGGCATGGATTGGTTATCTCCATATCACGCCGTTCTAGATTGCCATGCCAAGACTGTTTCTCTAGCGATGCTAGGGTTGCCGAGATTGGAGTGGAGGGGTTCCACTGTGGATACACCTAGCAGGGTCATTTCCTTCCTGAAGGCTCAACGCATGGTTGAGAAGGGGTGTTTGTCCTACTTAGCTTATGTTCGAGACACCACCGCAGAGTCTCCGACGATTGATTCAGTGCCAGTAGTCCGAGAGTTCGCCGATGTTTTTCCTTCTGATCTTCCTGGCATGCCTCCGGATTATGATATTGATTTCTGTATTGATTTGGCTCCAGGCACTCAGCCTATATCTATCCCGCCGTACCGTATGGCTCCTAGGGAGCTGAAGGAGCAGTTGGAGGAGTTACTAGCAAAGGGGTTTGTTAGGCCCAGTGTATCGCCTTGGGGTGCACCAGTGCTATTTGTAAAGAAGAAGGATGAGACTATGCGGATGTGCATTGATTACCGCCAGTTGAACAAAGTCACCATCAAAAACAAGTATCCATTACCCCGTATTGACGATTTGTTTGACCAGCTGCAGGGTGCTAGGGTGTTCTCTAAGATCGACCTGAGGTCAGGGTATCATCAGTTGAAGATTCGGGATTCAGATGTTCTGAAGACCGCATTCAGGACTAGATATGGCCACTATGAGTTTCTGGTGATGTCCTTTGGCTTGACTAATGCTCCAATGGCATTTATGGATCTGATGAACAGGGTGTTCTGGCCTTATATTGATTCTTTTGTCATCGTCTTCATTGACGACATCCTGATATACTCACGTAGCCTGGGGGAGCACGAGCAGCATTTGAGAGTAGTGCTTCAGACCTTGCGAGAGCAGCAGCTTTATGCTAAGTTCTCCAAGTGTGAGTTTTGGCTAGAGTCAGTAGCATTCTTGGGGCATGTAGTGTCAGGGGAAGGTATTAAGGTGGATCCCAAGAAGATTGAGGCAAATCAGAGTTGGCCACGTCCTACTTCAGTGACCGAGATCAGGAGTTTCTTGGGGTTAGCAGGTTATTACCGGCGATTTGTGCAGGGCTTTTCATCTATTGCATCACCTCTGACCAGATTGACCCAAAAGGGTTCCCCGTTCTGTTGGTTCGATGATTGTGAGGAGAGCTTCCAGAAGCTCAAAATGGCTTTGACTACGGCACCAGTTCTTGTATTGTCTTCCGGTTCAGGGATGTATACAGTGATTTGCGACGCTTCTCGCGTTGGCTTGGGATGTGTATTGATGCAGGAGGGGCGAGTTATTGCATATGCTTCACGTCAGCTGAAGGTTCATGAGAAGAATTACCTTGTGCACGATCTAGAGTTGGCGGCGATTGTACATGCTCTCAAGATATGGAGGCATTATTTGTATGGGGTGTCATGTGAGGTTTACACCGACCATCGCAGCTCGCAGCATTTGTTCAAGCAGAGAGATCTTAATTTGAGGCAACGCAGGTGGCTTGAGTTACTAAAGGATTATGACATTACCATTCTTTATCATCCAGGTAAGGCGAATGTGGTCGCGGATGCCTTGAGCAGAAAGGCGGAGAGTATGGGTAGCTTGGCATTCATTTCGGCCGAGATGAGACCATTAGCTTTGGACATCCGATCTTTAGCTAACAGACTTGTGAGGTTGGACATTTCGGAGCCCAGCCGAGTTCTAGCATGTGTGGTTGCTCAGTCTTCGTTATTGGGGCAGATTAAGGCCCGACAGTTCGATGATCCACATTTGGCGGTCCTCAGAGAGACGGTATATCAGGGAGGTGCCAAGGAGATTTCTATTGGCGAGGATGGTGTGTTACGGCTGCAGGGCCGTGTATGTGTTCCTAATGTTGATGGCTTGAGAGAGAGGATTCTAGAGGAGGCCCACAGTTCGAGGTACTCCATTCATCCAGGTGCCACGAAGATGTATCGTGACTTGAGGCAGCACTACTGGTGGCGGAGGATGAAGAAGGACATAGTGGAGTATGTTGCTAGATGTTTGAATTGCCAGCAGGTCAAATATGAGCACCAGAGGCCATGTGGCCTACTTCAGCAGATGCCCATTCCGGAATGAAAGTGGGAGCGCATTACCATGGATTTCGTGGTTGGGTTGTCGCGGACTCAGCGGAAGGTTGATTCAGTGTGGGTTATTGTGGATAGGTTGACCAAGTCGGCCGACTTCATTCCGGTGGTGACTACTTATACGGCGGAGAGATATGCTCATATTTACACTCGGGAGATAGTGAGATTGCACAGTGTGCCGGTCTCCATCATATCAGACAGAGGCCCTCAGTTCACTTCCCATTTCTGGAGAGCTATTCAGAGTGAGTTAGGGACCCGCGTGGAGCTTAGCACGGCATTCCATCCTCAGACCGACGGGCAGTCGGAGCGGACAGTTCAAATTTTAGAGGATATGCTTAGAGCATGCGTGATTGACTTTGGAGGGCAGTGGGATCAGTTCTTACCCTTGGCGGAGTTCGCATATAATAATAGCTATCAGTCCAGCATAGGCATGGCCCCGTATGAGGCATTATATGGTCGGCGTTGTCGTTCTCCGATCGGGTGGTTTGAGCCTGGTGAGGCTAAGTTGCTTGGTACAGATTTGGTTCAGGATGCCTTGGATAAGGTAAAGTTGATTCAGGAGAGGCTCCGCACAGCTCAGTCCAGGCAGAAGAGTTACGCGGATCAGAAGGCGCGCGATGTATCATTTATGATTGGCGAGAAGGTTCTCTTGAAGGTTTCGCCCATGAAGGGCATTATGAGGTTCGGAAAGAAGGGCAAGTTAAGCCCAAGGTTTATTGGCCCCTTTGAGGTGTTGAGGCGAGTTGGAGAGGTTGCCTATGAGCTTGCTGTACCTCCCAGTTTATCAGGAGTTCATCCAGTCTTCCATGTATCGATGTTTCGGAAGTATCATGCCGACCATTCACATGTGTTGGATTTCAGTACCATTCAGTTAGATGAGAGCTTGGGCTACGAGGAGGAGCCAGTTGCCATTGTTGATAGACGGGATCGCCAGTTGAGGTCCAAGAGGATTTCTGCGGTAAGAGTCCAGTGGAGGGGCCAACCGGTCGAGGAGGCGACCTGGGAGTCCAAGGAGGACATGCGGAGCAGATATCCCCACTTATTCAGCAGTCCAGGTACTTTTCTATGACCGTTCGAGGACGAACGTTTGTTTAAGAGGTGGAGAATGTAACGACCCGATCGGTCGTTTTGCATTTTTGAACCCCGTTCCCTTAAATAAGACTTCCTGCACTTGCTTTAGCTAATTTATGACTTGCGGGGATGGGTGGTTCGGAAGTTAGAAGAGTTTTGAGCAAGAATAAGTCTAGTTGCTTCTTTAAGTTTCTTTAAAAAGGCCACGTTTGACTTCGGTCAACATTTTGGGGAAACGGACCCGGAATCGTGATTTGACAATTTCTAAGGGTCTGTGGGAGAATATGGGACCTGGGCGTATGCCCGGAATCGAATTCCGAGGTCCCTAGCCCGAGTAATGAATTTTTATGTGAAATTATTAAGTTAAAGTTTCAAAGGTTTAAACAAACTAAGAAATCATTGTTTTCCTAGGTATCGGGTTCGGATTTTGATTCCAAAACTTGGTACCAGTCCGAAATATCAGTTAAGACTTACCTGTAAAATTTGGTGTCAATCCGAGTGGCTTAAGGGCGTTTTGACCCGTTAGGAGAAAATTTAGAACTTGAAGGTTCAATGATTTGAATCATTTGCTTTTGGGGTTGATTCCCTGATTTAGCGTTGTTTAAAGCATTTCGAGGGCTCGAGTAGGTCCGCCTCGTGATTTCAAACTTGTCGGTATGTTCGGGTGGGGCTCGGGAGCCCCGAGCGTCAAATAGTCGAGGTGCGAGTGAAGTTGAAAACTTAGGAAAAACCTTATCTGCTACTTCTGTCATAACCGCTTCTGCGGCTCTTGGACCGCAGAAGCGAGACCGCAGAGTCGGTCGTTTTATCGCAGAAGCGGAAGGGGCCAGGCCCAGGGAAAACCGCAGGAGCGGACCCCTGACTGCAGAAGCGGTCCATCCGCCCAGGCCCAGAAACGTAGAAGCGATGGGCTTTCCGCTTAAGCGGCCTCTTAGAAGCGAGGTTATGACTGCAGAAGCGGCCCAGGCCCCCTTGCCCATTTCCGCAAAAGCGGCTCATGTCCGCAGAAGCGGGATTCCTTCCGCAGAAGCGGAAATCACTGGGGGCAGAAGGGTTCATTAATACGAACCCAAACTCATTTCTTCCACATTACTCTCAACACTTAGGCGATTTTGGTGATTCCAAAGAGGAGGTTTCAACATAACATTACAAGGTAAGTAATCCCTACTCATTTTTAGTTCAAATACATAAACATTAGGTAGATTTAACACTAAAAATTAGGTAAAATCACGGGATTTGAGCTAGACCTAGGGTTTAATGAAAACTAAGGTTTCATCACATAATTTGCCATGTAGTGAACTAGAAATCATATATTTGTGATCCTTAGGTGATAGAGAACAAATTCCTTCGAAAAATCTCGGAATCCGGGCACGTGGGCCCGGGGTCGGAATTTAGGAAACTTGTGTTAATGGTTAGGAAGTTGCTTAAATAGCTAGAATTCAACCTTGCAAGCCTTTATTTACTAGTTCTTACTTCGTTTGATTAGTTTGGGATTGTCCGGCTTCGAATTAAGGACTTGGACTCGTTCTTGGACATTGGGAGTGCACTTTAGAGCGAGGTGAGTCTCCTTTCTAACCTTGTAAGAGGGAATTATCCCCATAGGATTTTAAATGAGTAATTGTTGTTAAATGCGGGGGCTACGTACGTACTAGGTGACGAGAGTCCGTGCGTAGCTGCTATATGATAATTGTTCGGGTAGTTTAGGACCCACGTCATGTCTAATTGGGGAATATCTCTTATTTTAAATTGCCAATATGATCATTTTGATTTGCTAGAGACTTGAGGAAACGTAAGGTGAACGTATGAGTTTGCTGAGCCTTGGTAGGAATTCCCTTGTATGTAATTGAGCCTTATGTGCTTTTCTTGATATTTTCTTGATGATTATGGATCGGGCCAATCGCCTCGGTGATAATAGATGCATCTATGGTTCGTGCCGCTCGACCCTCGGCAGTGCACAATTTATTTTCTGTTGGAGCGGGCCGTCGACCTCGGCATGTTTGTGCATGACTTATATGCTTACGTTTAGTTATGACATGATCACTCATTTGATATAAAAAGGGAAAACTGGAAATTTAATTATGACAAGAACATGAATATGACTCTTCTATTAAACGTGTGTTATTGGAGATCCTTCATGATGTATATCTCACCTTATTATATTATATTATCTTGACCTTAGTAAGTATCAAGTCGACCTCTCATCTCTACTTCTTCGAGATTAGACGGGATACTTACTGAGTACATGTCGTTTATGTACTCATGCTAACTTCTGTACTTAATTGTACAGGATTTGAGGCAGGTGGATCTGGATATCATCCTGGTGCGCATCAGTGAGCACGCTTGGGGACTTCTACGGTGAGTTGCTTCTCTTTCATGCTGATCCGCAGCCGAAGAAGTCCTTTCTTGTACTTTTTGTTTCTGTCTATTCTGATTCAGACAGTAGGATAGTGTATTATTCTTATGTGTATATTCTACTAGTTGCCCGTAGCTTGTGACACCAGGTTCTGGCACACACAGTAGTAGACATTTATTTTTGGGGTTGTATCGCTATTTTAGCACTTTATGATCTTTACTGGTCTTATCTTTAAATTCGAAAATCTAGTATAACTGTCTTTGGCTAAAGTAAAATGAGAACTTAATCACATTCCGCATCGGCTGGCCTGACGATGGTGTTAGGCGCCATCATGACCTATTATGGAAAATGGGTCGTGACATTATGTCCTTAGAACTTAGGTTTATTTGCTTTAAAGCTGTTGTTATCACCCGTTGGGTTTGATCATCAATATTTGATTGTTGTGCCTCCATAGCCTGGGGTATCAAATTTTCAGCTACTAGATTTTTACTGTTTTTGATAATGAACTCATCCTTTAGGAGTGTTTCCTTGTATAATGAGATGTTGTTTGGTTGTGGATTGAGTTTGTCAGGTGGTTTTGGAGGAATATGGGTCAGGGTAGAGGGTTGTTCTTTTAGTGAGAGGTTAGACATTCTCTCTCTAAAACCTAGTAGTACGTAAGTTAATTGTTTAGCTCATTTGTTATTTGTTCATCATCATCATCATTTCTTTTCTACTTGTAACTCGTGATGAAAATCATAAAATAGTACATTTGTGAATATATATTTATTTAGAAATATTCCAATATGAGTAAATGTTGTCTTGACTTATAATAATGAGAAAATAATACTGCGATAGAAAATAATCTTCGCTTAAATTTAGAAGTTATTTGACTTAGATGAAGTTAGCATTATTATTATTATAAGGATGATCATTTTGTCCAACATATTTATAACGAAAATCATGTCTGATTTAGTAGACTATAATAGTATTTGTTCACTTTATTATTTACAAATGACTTATATTCTTTTAAATGTTTTTTCATCTTTTTCCTTCAATATTTGTATTTATTTTACCGAATAAAATAATAGTCAATACCTTTATAAATATAAAGATATAAAATTAATTTTTTTCATCCTTTTCTTCCGTTCAATATTTGTATTTATTTTATTGAATAAAATAGCAATCCATACCTTTATAAATATAAAGATATATAATTTAGACTTAATAACTTTTCGTGTTCTACTATACTACTTATTATCGGTAAAGCCTTTCACGAAATTTTTAGTTTTAATAATTATTATTGTAATTACGCACAATTAGAAATTAAATTTGTTCTCTATATTATTTTCAATATAATATTTTAATAATAACTTCAATTCTTATTAACATGACATATAAAATAATTATGGATGAAACCTTTCAAGAAATTTTTAGCATTGTTTTTAATGATTATTATTAGTAATAGAAGGAGACAGGTATAGAATAGAAGTCCGCCCCAGTCACTAAACCTAGCTCACCAAGCCTTATAGTAGTACGTACAATAATTTTAATCGTTATTAAAATTACCTATTTTAAAAATTTATTATATTTCTAAAATATTAATGGTCTCTAAAATTACATTACAAATATACCACTATTATGTTGATATATGTATATGATAAATTACATTGAATATTTCATTTTTATTTTTGTATTTGTAATCCTCTAACAACTCTTTTGGGAGAGATAGATTTTACTGTAATCTTTCTCTTAGAAGTGAAAGATCCAGACATCCCGTATCTTAATTGTTGGCTCCTTAAATTCTTAGAATAGGATCATTCAACATATTGGACTATTTCTACCTCTATTATACGGGCAGAAATTTTAAATAACAATACACTGCAGAAAAAAACCAAAACTACTATAAACACATGTAGAATTATATCTAAGTAAACGATACCTTTTCTCCCTTCTTGTTTCATTCCCAATTTTCAGTACACATAGTTCAAATGCAACCATGATGCAGTCCATCTCTTCCGGTTTTCTTTAGGGAATATTCAGGACGATTCCATCATGGAAGAAACTATTTCATCTTGCAATATAACTAATATTTTGAATTTATCTACTACTATTATCAAGTTGGAATGTATAAAAGTTGAAAAAACTCTATAGGAGACCAACACTATATAGGAGTTTTATTTTAGATTCAAAATTTTAGCCACCCGTTTAAAAATTGGGAGTTATCTAGAGCTTTTTTTTTTTATTTGGCAAAAGCTTTAACCATACAGTAAAAATTTGATTTTTGTTGTTCAATCCAATGCGTAGGAGTCACGTAACTGTTCCCTCCTTTGGAATATGTATCACTTTGTTCTTAAAGAGTATAACATAGATAAACTAGGGCTGGGCATATATCGGGTAAAACCGATAATTAGAGCCGTTAATTATTTATTGGGTTATCGGTATTGAGTTATTGAGTTAACGGTTCGGTAACGGTTTAGAATTTTTTTACTATTGGGTTATCGGTTTGGGCATCGAGTTGCCAATTTTGTTAATGGGTTAACCGATAACCCAATAAGAATTAATAAAATTACGACTTTACCCTTAAGTATATACATATGCTAGGGCTTCAGTTCATTCTCTCCTATTCTTTCTCAGACGCACTCTTTAGCTGCTTCATCTTCATTCTTCATAGACCTTACTAGTTACACCTAGCATAAGTCTTTAGTCTTATACATTAGGTTTTTAATTTCTATAACAAAATTCATCTTCATATTGGTATTTTGGAGTGTTAATGATTCTTTATTTTTTTATTTTCGTTTCTTAATTTTGTGAGCTCACGTTGTGCAGCTTATAACAACTACAAATTTCTCTTCGCACTTATCAATTCTCAATTGACAAAGCTCAGCTGGAGAGGCCTAGCCTGATCTGAGAAGTGCTAATTCGGTTCGGATAGACTTCATTCAAGAATGCCACCGCCCGGGGAATTTCGTCAGTTTCGGGTATATTTTTGAATATTATTCTTCTGTACAGTACGATGAGCTTTGACAACAGGACAACATTTTCTTGCCTTCCAGGTTTTTTCATTTTTGTGTTAGTATTGCCCATGCACAGATCAAGGTTTTGCTCTATGATTTCTTTTTTCAGGTTAGGCATTTGACAAACAACATCCAGTTTATCTTGGACTGTTAGTACTATACGTTTGGACTTGTTAATTTTAAGGTGAAATTGCAATACTTTGTATTATTGTTAATATATTTGGACAATCGTTGTTGAAGAATTAGTACTATTCCAGTTGCACCGGGCAGAACGCAGAAATGGGTAGTGTACCATATGTGAATTATTCTCTTTTTTGCTTAACTCCAGTGAATTGTCTTCTCTTTTTTGCTTAACTCTAGATTGAGTTATCTTATCGGGTGAATCGATAACCGAACCGATAATGATCGATAATCGATAATCGATAACCGATATCTTATCGGTTCGGTTATCGGTTTATCAATTTTGTAAACCGATAACCGATATGCCAAACCTATAATATTCATAACCGAACCGAACGATGCCCACCCCTAAGATAAACTACTTATGCAGTAGCACTTAAATTATTTTTATTGTTTTATTTTATATTTGAAGATTGTTGAATTTATATTCAATTTTAATATAAATATTTTATCTCTTAACTCAGATTCAAAATTTACCCAAAGAATATAATAACTACCTGATTCCTACGTGGGGGTTATCGATTTTAATTTCCTGTTTTGTTATTTTGAGTGGAGAGATATGTGCCTATCATTTAGGAGATTTTTATAATATGGATAAACTACTTCAGCAGTAGCAGTTAGGGTATTGATTTTTTTTTTTTCGGGTTTTCATATTTGAAGATGTAAGAAAAGTTGAGTTAAACTTATTTTTCATTTTTAATCTAAAAAATTTATTTATGTACTCAATTCAGAACGTGGGGTTATCTATGTGCAAAGACACGCAGGAGACATTTTATTATTTTATTTTAAATTTAAATCAAAAAGTAACTACTTATTATACCTAACATAACTAATTTGTTTTTAAAGTTGTGACATGGCATTTTCTTTATGCGACACTTGGCGAAATCTGATGGATGACTTTCTTCTTTTTAATATCTACTAGTATACATATGGTAAAAACATATGTATATTGCAGATTAAATTTAGTGATCACAATCAAAACAATTAAGACAAAAAATAAATAGATGAATTTCATCAGGTTGTCTCTATATTATTGTTGCCAAGGACTACCAATCCCAAGTGACTTGTTAAAAAAGGGCCTGAGTTAAAAACTTAGCAGCAAGAGAAGAAGAAGAAGAAGAAGAAGAAGAAGAAGAAAAAATTAACCTCAAAAAGTTTAATTTCTTCATAAGGATAAAACCAGCTAACTCATTTAGCTTTGCTAATATATCCAGCGGCTTGCCACTTCCTTTTAATAAGCTACCTGTAAACAAAAAAAAAATTAAAGAGAGACAAAATAGATACTCCGACTAATCTATATGGACTTAATGTATTCTTCTACATTAGTTCATCACATAAATCGACCAACTTACTTGAGTTACCATCAATAGAATTTTTAAGTACCTCAAATATCAGGGGTTAAATTGGATAAGAACTACTTCATTATAGTCTGCTCTATTGAAGGCTATAGTCTACTCTATTGAAGGTTATAGTCTGCTCAGAATCTTGTAAGCACAAAAGCTGCTAGTGGCATATGGAGCGTATTCGATATTAAAGAATAGATGTAATTTACTGGAGAAGACGAATCTCCAGTAAATCATCCAACATTTTGCAATTGTCTTTTTAATCCTTACTTCATCAATGATATCAACTAACGCTGAAAGAATAGCACTTGTCTGCAAGAAATACTCTGCAATTTGTGGGAAGCAAAAAAGTGATTAAATGACAAATAATATAATACTGCAATTTGCAATTCAGTCTATAACATAAGATTTACATCACCTTCGTCTAATTGGAATACTAAAAACATGAAGCAAATGAATTGGTTAAATAGAATTGCAAATAAATAATCCAGAGTGAGATTTGAATCGCCAACTTCACTTGTAGAGGTGCACCAAATTGCGTCCCTAAAATGAAGGCAATTTAGATATCCAGGCTCAGTCGTTAGAAGAACGGTATGGTAGATGAAGATGTAATACATAGAATTCAAACAGGATGACTGATATGGGGGAGCCTTGCGGGCTAGCAAAGTGAGTGCGACTTGTTAGAATAATTGGAAGACCAACAATGTCACATGGGTGTAAATTCTGGACCTAGGTGTCTTAGAAATTTGAATGCTATGATGGGTAATACCAGATTATATAGGATTAGACCCAAATCCACTACGGGTCGTGATGGCGCCGGACACCGTTGTCAGGCAAGCCAACTAAATTATCAATTAAATTCTCTTTTAATACCTTTGAAAATCTAAGAGTTTTCCTTCCATTTTTCATATATAAAATAATCTCTGTTTCAATTCAAATTAACAAATAACTATTAACACACATCTTTCGAAAAACCATCCCAGAACCCGATGTCACAAGTGCATGAGCAACTACTGATAAGGAAAATAAATTACAATGTCTGTCCGAAATACACTGGACAGGAAATAAATAAATAAAGTACTGGAAGGGAACTACATTAGCTACGGGTCGCCTCGAACAATGCAGCTCACCTAGTCCCCAAATCATCCGAGCTGCTATCTAATGTAAAATATACCTGTGCAACAAAAATGCACAGAAGTGTAGTATGAGTACGTAATCAACGTGTACTCAGTGAGTATCCCGCCTAACCCCGAAGAGGTAGAGACGAGAGGGTCAACCTGGACACTCACTAGCGGTCCAATAATAATATACTAAACGTGTGAGGAAATCATGGATTCATATAGCATGTTCTAATTCACAAAGCTGTAAAACAGGTAAACACCTTTTAACAATTAACAAAGGGCTTTCAAGATTTTACTTTCTTCATTTAATCAGTTCGTCTCAAGCCATGAAAGTCAATGTCATCATTTAAGATTCCTCATGCATCAATATATAAAAGATATCATGCGCAAATCATACCGAGGCGACGGCCCGATCCAACAGAAAGTAAATGTGCACTTGCCGAGGGTCGACGGCGCGCCTATAGATGCATCTATTTTCTGCCGAGGCGTTCGGCCCGTTCCAAAATAAACACATATCCTGCTCGCGAATCATACATGTGACGCAGGTACACATAGAGATACATGCTCAATCAATCAAGTAAGGACTTATCAGGGAGTGTTTATCAAAATATATCCAGCTTTTTTTTAACAAGTTTTAAGAAGTAAGGTTAAATCCCTTTAGAAATTCATTTACAAATTCCATGTGATATAAGCGATTTAAGCTATCAAAGAGTTTACAATTAATCCACGTATTCATGCTTTTGGGTCCTAGACTACCCGGACAATAGCATACTAGTAGCTACGCACGGACTCTCGTCACCTCGTGCGTACGTAGCCCCCACAAATAGGAGCACATAACCAATTAAACTCACCTATGGAGTAAATTCCCCCTCACAAAATTAGAAAGGAGACTCACCTCGCTCCGAAGACTCATAACCGGCATTCTACATTCTTCCGAAGGCTTGAACAGACACACAATGCACCAAAACTAGCCAATTAATGACAAACTAATGAGAACATGCTCAAATACTTGTTAGAAATTCAAATTATACATATTCCCAACTCCGCTTAGTGAAATGACCAAAATACCCTCTGGCCTACGTGCCCGGATTTCGAAATTTCTCGAAGAAAAAGGTTACCCATGACCTTAGGAACTCAAATATATGATTTTCTCCTAATTCCATACTCAAAATCGTGGTCAAATTCGAAGAAATGTAAATTCCTAGGTTTTCCACCAAAACCCCAAATTTCCATAATTTCCTTGCCTAAATCCATGTATAAACCTTGTATTTAACTCAAAGCTAGCATAAATTACTTACCTCATGACAAGTGACGAAAATGGCATCTCCAAGATTCTCCCCATCGACTCCAATGGAAGAAAAATGGGGTTAAAATGAACTCAACCCCGAACTTAAAACATCTCACTGCCCCAGCTGCTTCCGCTTCTGCGGAAATAGTTCCGCTTCTGCGGATGTCGCTTCTGCGACTTTTCGCCGCTTCTGTGGCTTTGGGCAAAAGGAAGCTGACCGCTTCTGCGGTCTGGGGGCCGCTTAAGCGGAACCGCTTCTGCGGTCCCTGGGCCGCTTCTGCGGTTTCCTTGGACTTGGCCCCCTTCCGCTTCTGCGAGCTTTTGACCGCATCTGCAGTCCAAGAACCGCAGATGCGGTTATGACAGAAGCAGCAAATCTCAAGCCTTCCCAAATTCCATTTTTGATCCGTTAACCACCGGGAATCCACCCGAGGCCCCCGGGACCCCGACCAATCATACCAACCAATCCCAAAACACATTACGGACTTGCTCGAGGCCTCAAATCACATCAAACAACGCTAAAATCATGAATCAACCCCCAATCCAAGCTTTATGAACTTTAGAACTTCCAACTTCTACTTTCGATGCTTAAACCTGTCAAATCACGTCCGATTGACCTCAAATTTTGCGCGCAAGTCATATTTGACATTACAGACCTACTGCAACTTCCGGAATCGGATTCCGACCCGATATCAAAAAGTCAACCTCCGGTCAAACTTCTCAAAAACCTTCAAATTTCCATCCTTAGCCAAATGGCTCCAAAATGTCCTACGGACCTCCGAATTTACTTCCGATCGCGCCCCCAACTCCAGAATCACCATACGGAGCTATTCACAGTCTCGGAATTTCAAACGGACATTGATAACTCTGAAGTGCACTTCGAATCAAACTTATGAAATTCCTTCTAAAATGCTAACTTCCACAATAGGCGCCAAAATACTCCCGGGTTATCCAAAACCCGAACCGGGCATACGACCAAGCCTGAAATCATCATACGAACCTGCTGGAACCTTCGGATCCTGATTCCGAGGTCGTTTACTCAAAATTCCAATCCTAGTTCATTCTTTCAACTTTAAGCTTCTAAGATGAGAATTCTCTTTCTAAATTAACTTTGAACTTCCTGAAACTTAATTCCGACCACGCGTACAAGTCAAAATACCTGAAATGAAGCTGTTCATGGCCTCCGACTGCTGAACGGAGCGCTAAGACTCAAAACGACCGGTCGGGTCGTTACATCTTCATTTGTTCTTCGTCATTTAGCTCAAGATTGATCATATAAAGCCGTATTTGTATATTCATCTGTTATTCCCTTCCCGAATACCCTCGATAGGCCTGAGGTAGGCTCGGGGGCCAGTAGGCTCGAGGTCTGGCCCCGAGGTATCTATTGGCTTGTTCTAAGCTCGGGAACGCCCCTTATTGATTCGATTATCGTTTTTGGCTAGCTCGATCTTTATTTTTTTACTCCACATTTAGCACTAATCACCCTTTCAAACTAGCTCGGGAATAGATCACGTATTTTTAGAATCCCATTTATAAATTTAATTGTTGTTATCATTTTCACGGTAAACAGTTTGGCGCCCACCGTGCGGCTAAAAATAATAGTGATTATTCTCTTGCTAGTTTCGTCACTGAAACGCACGATATCTCTTACACTTTTTCTTGCCCAAGATCTCCGCTTTCAGGACCGGACATTCTGCTCGATCGGCGAAATGAGAAGCAGAGATCTCGAGAGCAACAGGGGAACGGAACCGAACAACCCGGAGTCCGACGCACCCCCGGGCTTAGTCCGAGCGCAAAAAGGAACCCCCCAATATGATATCCACATGATTATCCGGGGGGGGGGGGTGATGATCCCCAATGCCCCGTATCCAAGCGGACAAAAACATCCTCTACAGATGGATCGACCCTACAGCTCTTACCCGAAGAAACCCTCATATTTACCGAGGAGGACCTCGAGGCCATGGGAGAACCACAACACAATGACGCACTGGTGTTCTCGTTTCTCTTAAACAACACAAGGATAAAGCGCGTGCTCGTAGATCCGGCTGCTCGGCCAACATAATTGGGTCCGGAGTGATAGAACAGCTAGGATTACTCAGCCAGATTAACACCATTCCTCGAATCCTCCACAGTTTCAACATGATCGGGGAAGAAACGAAAGGAGAAATCACCCTCCCAATCAACACATCCGGCACGACCCAGAGCACCCAATTTCAGGTCATCGACGGCGATATGAGGTACAACGCTTTGCTTGGTAGACCTTGGATACACGATATGAGGGCAGTGCCCTCTACCTTACACCAGGTGGTGAGATTCCCCACATGAAATGGTATTACAACAATACATGGAGAACAGCGGACGGCAAGAGAAATGCTCGCGATTCACCGTTAGCCGTTAACCCCCGCACACTCGGCCTCACACGAAGAAAAAAGCATGCAAACCATCGGAGATGACGAGGAAGATTTCTTCGCCCCCCGAACCTTCATCGCCCCCGAAGAATCGGATGCGACCAAATCAACGGTCAAAGAATTGGAGCAGACCATTCTGATCGATAACCTCCCGGACCGCAAGGTATACCTGCGCACGGGGTTGACCCCCGAACTCAGGACAGGGTTTATTCGATTCCTTAGTAACAATATCGACTGTTTTGCCTCGTCCCACCTAGATATGACAGGTATCCCGCCAGAAATAACCTCCCACCAGCTGAGCGTCGACCCCAAATTCAAACTCATGAAGCAGAAAAGGAGGCAGCAGTCCGAGGTAAAACACGCCTTCATCAAAGAAGAGGTAACGAAACTCTTAAAAATCGGGTCCATCAGGGAGGTAAAGTATCCCGAATTGCTAGCTATTGTAGTAATAGTGCCAAAGAAAGGGAATAAACTAAGAATGTGCGTAGATTATAAGGATTTAAACAAAGTATGCCCCAAAGATTCTTTCTCGCTGCCCAACATTGATCGTCTGATCGATGCCACGGCCGGTCACGAGACCCTCACCTTCCTCGATGCTTACTCGGGGTATAATCAGATTCAGATGAACCCTGAGGACAGGAAAATGACTTCATACATCACGAAGTATGGCACATAAAACTATAATGTGATGCCCTTCGGACTAAAAAACTCAGGAGCAACGTACCAACGCCTAGTTAATAAGATGTTCAAACACCAAATAGGAAAATCGATGGAAGTATATATTGACGATATGTTAGTAAAATCCCTGCGCGCAGAGGATCACCTGATCCATTTGCAGGAAACTTTTGACATCCTCAAAAGCTACAACATGAAGCTCAACCCCGAAAAATGCACCTTCGGAGTAGGCTCGGGCAAATTTCTGGGCTTCATGGTCTCAAACAAGGGGATCGAGATCAACCCCGACAAAATAAAGGCCATCCAAGAAATCACAGTGGTAAATAACGTAAAAGACGTCCAACGACTGACTGGGCGGATCGCAGCCCTGGGTAGATTCATATCAAGGTCGTCTGACAAAAGCCATCACTCTTGCCCTACTCAAAAGGAAGAGCAACTTCGAATGGACTCCGGAATGCCAAGACACCCTGGAAGAGCTGAAACGGTACTTGTCAAGCCCACCCTTGCTACACACGCCCAAAGAAGATGAAACGTCGTACCTGTACCTGGCTGTATCCGAAATAGCGGTGAGCGGTGTATTAGTCTGGGAAGATCAAGGTACGCAATTTCCTGTATATTATGTAAGTCGAACCTTGGGGGACGCGGAAACCCGATATCCCCATTTAGAAAAATTGGCACTCGCACTAATAAGCGCTTGGCACAAGCTAAAGCCTCACTTTCAGTGCCACCGCATCTGCGTCCTATCAACCTATCCCCTCCGGAGCATACTGCACAAGCCTGAGCTGTCGGGTCGACTGGCCAAATGGGTCATCGAGCTCGGAGGGTATGATATCGAATATCAACCTCGAATGGCCATCAAATCCCAGATCCTAGCGGATTTCGTGGCCGATTTTTTGCCATCCCTCGCCCCCGAGGTGGAGAAGGAACTTTTACTGAAGTCAGGCACATCTTCCGGGGTGTGCACCCTATTCACAGACGGTGCCACAAATGTCAGAGGATCAGGACTCGGTATAGTCCTGAAGTCGCCCATCGGCGGCGTAATCCGACAATCCATAAAAATTGCGAAGCTAACTAACAACGAAGCCGAATATGAGGCTATGATTGCAGGTCTAGAGTTGGCCAAAGGCCTGGGGGCCGAGTCCATCGAGGCAAAATGCGATTCTCTCCTCGTAGTAAGTCAAGTAAACGGAAGCTATGAAGCTCGGGAAGACAGAATGCAGAGGTATCTGGACAAAATCCAAGTCACCTTGCGCCGCTTCAAGGAATGGACCTTAGTCCATGTG
>NW_017674232.1:49151-67376 GCF_001879085.1 Nicotiana attenuata
GACGTCCTCACTCGGACAAATCGACTCAACCACCCGCCATCCTTGAACTCCACAGTACAGGCGAAAAGAGATCTCGAGGCTCGACGACGAAGCTTGATTAAACCTCCACAAAGGAGGCGAGGGTTGTACATCCGGATCAGGTGATTTAGAGTGAAGGGCATCCACTCTATCATGCCCGAATAATGCCTGATCGTATAAACCACGTGCCAGAACGAGGGATGGATCTGACCCAGGGTTACCTGATAACTCCGGCAGAAATCAAGGAGCACAGGATCTATCAGGGTGAAGCCGATCCCACCGGTCCTAAAGTAAATGGGTAGTTATATACGCTCAGAAAACCAGCCCTATAAGTTGTGATATCTTCATCCCGAGCAGGTATCTCCGCAAGCACAGCATACCCCCAGCCGCAATCGACTTTCACTCTCCCTATTTCCGTTATGGAGCTGATGAAGCGAGTTACCGATTCGCGACATCCCGATTTAGAAGAAGGTCTTTCGACCCTGAAGTCCGAGGTCATCACGAACGATCCCGGGACACACTCCTCGACTCGGGGAGGGGCCGTCACTTCACCTTGGGAGAAGAACGAAGATGATGAGCCCGCCATATCACAAGAAGCTGCTGTAGAGATGTTCGTCATCCTTGAAAAAGTCCAAAAAGGGAGAAAGCAAAGGGAGTCGAGCTCCTCGGAAGAGAGCAAAGAGATACAGAAAGACGGGCTTCACAAAAAAGTTCCAAATGGGATCCGGATATGAAGAAGCGAGCTTTTATAAAGGCATCGCAGGTACGTTAAAGAGAGCCAACCACCGCAGTCAGCATTGAAGCCCGCAGCAGCAACGCCCGAGGCGCATCTCTGCATCCCGCAACCATCCTCAGGGACGCCTGGGGAAGCAATGATTCGAAATTGTTTCTCATCACTCCCCGTCGCCTTCCGCTCTAAGAAACACGGAGACTATCTGTATGCTGTAAAATCAGATGACTTGATTTTCTGCTATCAAGATATTTTAGAAGCCTTCCTCCGAACCCCGAGGGTGGAAGTCTTCGATCAAGTTCTCGGTCTCAGGGATCGTTGGAGCCCGAATCGAAGGGGGCAGGGTCCGAGGTCGGAATAGAAGAAAAGGTCTCCCAGGTGCATGGCTACACCTGACAGAGCCGGTCTATCTGTACCCTACTGAGATGACGAGTAATAGGCCGTCCCATCTTTCTACTCTTGTAAATAATATATGCATATTTTACCGAGTCCCCTCGCCTATATAAGGGGGACTCGCCTCACCTTGTAATGGACTGATGTTGCTCCACTTCTCCAATAAGCAATAATATCTCTCTCTATCTCTTTCTTCTAAAGTTAGGTCGCCCTAGCATCTTAATGCTCTTCATTTGTTCTTCGTCATTTAGCTCAAGATTGATCATATAAAGCCGTATTTACTTGTATATTCATCTGTTATTCCCTTCCCGAATACCCTCGATAGGCCTGAGGTAGGCTCGAGGTCTGGCCCCGAGGTATCTATTGGCTTGTTCTAAGCTCGGGAACGCCCCTTATTGATTCGATTATCGTTTTTGGCTAGCTCGATCTTTTCTGTTTTACTCCACATTTATCACTAATCACCCTTTTAAACTAGCTCGGGAATAGATCACGTATTTTTAGAATCCCATTTACAAATTTAATTGTTGTTACCATTTTTACGGTAAACATCCTTCATCATTAGAAACTGGCAAGACAATCAAATATTCTTCACTTGTATGCTTAAAGCCTATTCCAAGGGGAACTTTCTTAGTAATGATGAACAGTGTGTAATTTTGGTTTGAAAGTAGATGTTTATGCCATCCTTTGGCTTGTAAGGGGCTTAAGACGTCATGAAGTCCAAGAAATCACAAATATAGAACCTGAACTATTTTTTTTTTCTTGCGAATTCGAAGTCTCAAATTCCGGAAACTTATTTATTTGAAATAGGAAAAAGTTGAACTCACAAGGGTATGTACAATGCATAGTCCAAGGGCAGTGCCACCATGCCTGAGTACGAAAGTAATCAAACAATGAAATATCTTTAGTTAGGTATTAAATAGCTTTAAGGTGTGTAGGAAGTAAATTCATTCAGTAGGTGCAGCACTACAGACACATATCACTATATCACTAAAGAAATCGGGAGCGCTTGCCTTACCTAGTAGGGCAGCCAACCAATGCTCAAACACTTATGAATCGACCGTCCGGGCCTGTCAAGTTAGTCCTTCGTAAAAAAGTCCGTAGGGCCTTAGGCTCGGCGAGGTGGGTTGGAAAGATAGAGAGTTGATGAGGAGCATACTTGTCTTGCCATAAGCAATTTATGTAGCTTTTGTGAGCTGCAAGATGGTTGGGATAATTAGTTCTATTGTGGCTCTATAAACCTGCAAAGCAGTGGATATATAATTAAGTTGCAAAACAATAGGTGGTAAATCATCTTGTAATGAGAAGGGAACAAAAAGGTAGCCGAAATCAGTTATGAAAATTTTGTGCACCGCCTTTCTATAAAGCAACAGTCATTGTAAATAAATCTTGTATTGAAAAAAAAGTAAGGCTAGGCATAGGCAAATATATTTAAAATGTGGATAGGCAAGTCAAAGATAAATAGAATGATATATTTCTTAAAAATAGAAACTCCAAACAGAAAGGATAGCAGAATGTTAAAAAATGAAACTACTATCAATTCTTAACTGGTTAAATTTACTTTTAAAGAGCAATTCAAGTTGGCTTTGATGCAAGAAAAGAGGAGATTATGAGGTTCTATGCAAGGCTTACTTGTTCTGATACAGGTGGATTTTAAAGCTTCTGCTCTAAAGCCTTGGAATTACATTCTTTACCAGAATCTGATGCTATGTCTTGCACCAACTAAAGCTTCATCTCCTTTGTAGCTTCTGATTTAAGTTTTGAACAAACTGTCATGAAAGAAAATTTGTGTTGTTTTTTAAAGCTAGAGGAAAAAAGTAAAGTTGCAGTTGTAAGTTTAAGCAAAAATATTATGACAGTGAAAAGATGAGTCAGTATCTCTTTACTGACATAACATTCAAGGGAATTTCCAAATCTCTCAGTAAATACACTTCTTAGTTGGCGTAATTCTGACACGCCGGCAAATCTTGCTGCTACAAAAATCATAGACGATACAACTTCTCTGGACTCCTCAGGACATTCCCTATGAACAAAAATTACCAAGAATGAACTAACAGGTGATAAATCATCTTGTATTGAGAAGGAAAGAAAAAGGTAGTTGAAATCAGTTATGAAAATTTTCTACACAACCTTTGTCAACAGTCATTGTAACTAAATCTTGTATTGAATTACTTAACTAAATCTTCTACGTATGAGATGAAAAGATACCCGATCATTTGTAACATGCTCATGTAGGACAACATCAAGACAAAACTCATACTTCTTAAAATAAGCAATGAAGCCCACTTTCTATAATACAACCAAACATCAGTTCCTCTCAACAACAATCTCTTTTCCACGATTATTTTGATCTATCAGTAGTACAATTTGTGGTGTTTTCATGTTCTCTGGCCTTGTCCAACATTTCATGATCTTTTATTAGATCTCCAACCTCAAAAGAATGCACAATTAAATGTTTAACATTTAACAAACATATGTTGCTGGAGAAACTTAGAATAAAATTAATTCTCAATATTCTTGAAAATTGTTGGGACTAACATAGATATAGAAGCGATTATGCTTGGAACTGGATTTCAAGAAATAACCAGTGCCCCATTTGATGCCAGATTGAAAAATATTTAGTTCCCCAGCTGCTTGGAGTTGTCATCGATAAGCGATAGTATTACTCCTATTATATATTTTTTAATAAATTCTTTCTAAGTAATATTTCATACCTAGTAGAGGTCAATGAATGGAAATGATGGTTGGTAATCCATATTCTTGCAACTCCACAATTTAATTGAATTGATTGACTGCAAATATAGATAGACAATTTAACAAATAAAGTACATGTGACTAAGCAGTAACAGGATATATCAAAGTAAAGTAAATTTAGAAGAATGTTTACCTCATTCAACTTTATCTTTCTCTGTAGTATGAGCAACTATATATTGAGTATGTACACTGAACTTGTCATTGTTGCTGCTCATTTGATGATTACTCATTCAAAACTTCTATCCTCTAAATTCCGGAAAACTTCTTTATACACTACATTTGTAGCTTCATTTGTTATTTTCACATCTTCATCATAACATAAGATCTTCAACCCTTTTCTACTTGTTACTCTTGAAAGTGCAACGTATAGTTGTCCATGAGTAAACACAGGCTTCTTCAAAAATAATCCCACATTACATAATTATTGACCTTGAGTTTTATTGATGGGCATGGCAAAAGATAGAATGACTGGAAATTGCCTTCTTTGGAACTTAAAAGGAATTCTTGCATCAGATGGAGTAAGTGTCATTCTTGGTATAAAAACTTTGCCTCCAGCCATTTTTCCTGATAATACTTTGGCTTCAATTACCCGATTTCCAAGTCTTGTGATGATCAATCTTGTACCATTACACAATCCTGACGATTGATCTGTATTTTTTAACAACGTCACAGGAACACCTACCTTCAAAGTGATAGAGTGATTTGGAATACATGAACATTTAATACTATTTAGAAATTCAGGTGTATGTACATGTTCCAAAGATGTAAATGCATGATCAGACATGCAAATTGTATCCGAACCTAAATATGATTTATCTTGACTATTGTTGAGAGAAACCATGTAATCATTCACCGATTCCACCATCTGAAGAGTTGGGGCAAGAATTGCTTTTTCTTGAAGGTATTTTATATCTGTGAAATGTCTCAAGAAATCAGAATATGTACTTTCTACAATTCCAGCTATTGGATCATCACAATTATATATGAGAAGATCATCGGGCATTTCTACTTTCTCAATGCATCAATGGAACATCCAATCTTTCCATCACCTATTACCAAAATCCATTCAGAAAATTGTTTTAATCATCCAAATCTGCACCAGATATATTTTCTTGCAATCTCATATTTGTTGTTAGCTTTAAAACCTGACAGTGGGGCCACAAATACAAAGAATTTAGAGTTGCTTGAATAATCTCTTGCCTAGTACCTTTTGTAATTACAGGCAAGATTTGTCTGAAGCCACCTCCAAGAATAATTGTTTTACCTCCAAATGGCCGATCTAAATTTGACGGATCTCTAAATCTTAGAATCTCTCTAAGAGTTTGATCAAGAGCTTCAAAATAGTATTTATGCATCATTGGTGCCTCATCCCAAATGATCAATTTTGCTTTCACAATCAACTTTGCTAAAGGACTGCCTTGTTTTATATTGCATGTTGAATCTTCAGTTGGATTTAGAGGGATCGCAAATCTTGAATGTGCAGTTCGACCTCCTGGTAACAAAAGAGAAGCAATACCACTTGAAGCAACATTTATCACAATATCGCCTTTAGATCGTACGCCAGAAGACAATATTTTCCACATAAAAGTTATGCCAGTTCCTCCATGATCACATAAAAAGAATAACCCTCCTTTGTCTTCATTCACTGCAGATATGATTTTATCATAAACAGACTTCTGCTCAACTGTTAATTTCATGTAACGACCCGGTCGGTCGTTTCATGAGCTACCGCTTTGTTTCCCCCTTTTCTTCTTCTTTATGATTTGTTCATCTGTGTTATATGGTATCGGGTTGGTTGGTACGAATTCGGAATGGTTTTGGAAAGGTTTGAGACACTTAGTCTCTTTTGAGTAAGCTTAAGTTGGGAAAAGTCAACCGGATGTTGACTTATGTGAAACAGGTCTCAGATGTGAATTTCGATAGTTCGAATAGCTTCGTGAGGTGATTTGGGACTTAGGAGCGTGATCGGAATGTATTTTGGAGGTTCGTGGTAGATTTAGGCTTGAATTGGCGAAATTGAATTTTGGCGTTTTTCCGGTTGATAGTGCAAATTTTGATATCGGGGTCGGAATGGAATTCCGGAAGTTGCAGTGGGTCTGTTGTGTCATTTTTGCCGTGTGCAAAATTTTAGATCTTTCGGATGAGGTTTGAAGGACTTTTTGATCAAATGCGGAATTCGGATGTTTTGAAAACCTTAGGCTTGAATCCGATGTTATTTTGTTGATTTGACGTTGTTTTAGGTGTTGTGAAGATTGGTATAAGTTTGGATAGAGGTATATGACTTGTCCATACTTTTGGTTGAGGTCCCGGGGGCCTCGGGATGATTTCGGGTGGTTGACGGGATGTTTGGAGTTTGAAATTTACAGCTGAAGCTGCTGAAGTTCCTGTCATAACCGCACCTGCGGCTTGGGGACCGCAGGTGTGGGCCCGCAGAAGTGCAAGGAGGGTCGCAGATGCGGCCAAGGTTGAGGAATATTGGAACCGCAGATGCGGTGGTTCGAGCGCACCTACGGCAGTGCAGGTGCGGGGTTTTTATCGCAGGTGCGATTCTTGACGGTTAAGTGGATTCTCCAGGTGCGCACCTGGGACCGCAGGTGCGGATCCGCATGCGCGAGAGTTTGACCGCAGAAGCGGTTTAGCTGGGGCAGAACATATAAATTAAGTCCTTCGCAAATTTTTAGGTTATTCCACCATTTTCATATACGGGTTTGAGCTTGGGAGAGCAAATTGAAGAGGGAATGTAACGACCCGGCCGATTCATGAGTTACCGCTCCGTTTTCACCTTTTCTGCTTCTTTATGCTTTGTTCATCTGTGTTATATGGTATCGGGTTGGTTGGTTCGAATTCGGAAGGGTTTTGGAAAGGTTTGAGACACTTAGTCTCTTTTGAGTAAGCTTAAGTTGGAAAAGTCAACTGAATGTTGGCTTATGTGAAATAGGTCTCGGATGTGAATTTCGATGGTTCGAATAGCTTCGTGAGGTGATTTGGGACTTAGGAGCGTGATCAGAATGTGTTTTGGAGGTCCGGGATAGATTTGGGCTTGAATTGGCGAAATTGGAATTTTGACGTTTTCCGGTTGGTAGCGGAGATTTTGATATAGGGGTCAGAATGGAATTCCGGAAATAGGAGTAGGTCCGTTCTGTCAATTATGATGTGTGTGCAAAATTTCAGGTCATTCTGACGAGGTTTCATAGACTTTTTTTTATCAAAAGCGGAATTCGGAAGTTTTTGGAACCTTAGGCTTGAATCCGATGTTATTTTGTTGATTCGATGTTGTTTTAGGTGTTTCGAAGATTGGTATAAGTTTGGCTAGTGCTATATGGCTTGTTCGTGCTTTTGGTTGAGGTCCCGGGGGCCTCGGGGGTGATTTCGGATGGTTGACGGGAGCTTGGAGTTGGAAAGTTGCAGCTGAAGCTGCTGAATTCTATCATAACCGCACCTGCGGATTGTGGACCGCAGGTGCGGGACCGCAGAAGCGGGCAATTAGTCGCAGATGCGGAATTGGGTGAGAAGAGCTGAAGGCACAGGTGCAGAAGCTGGGTCGCACCTGCGAGACCGCAGGTGCGGTAGTTCATGCGCAGGTGTGGTTTTGAGGTTTTAAGTGGAGATCGCAGAAGTGGCTCCGCAGGAGCGGAAATGGGCCGCAGGTGCGAAAACCCTGGGCCAAAAAGTATATATACCCTCCTTCGCGAATTCTTGGTTATTCCACCATTTTTACATACGGGTTTGAGCTTGAGGGAGCATTTTGAAGAGGGATTTCAAGGGAATTTCGTGGAGGTAAGGTTTTTGGACCCTAAACTTGTTTCTATGATGATTTTTGACTGAATAAGCTTGAAATCTATGGAAATTAGTAGCAAAAATTGGGGGTTTAGGGCTTTGAAATTGGAGACCTTAATCTAGGGATTTGAGGGGTCATTTGTGGTTGGATTTTCGTATTTTTGATATGTATGGACTCGTTGGAGGATAAGGATTTTATTGATGTAAATTTTTTCGGATTTCAAGATGTGGGCCCGGGGGTTGGGTTTGGTCAATTTCGGGATTTGTGTTGTAATTTGATTATTTTCGCACGGGTTTCATTCCCTTAGCATATTTTAATGTTATGATTCTGATTTTGGGTAGATTCGACGCGAGTTGAGGCCGAGTCGAGAGGCAAGGGCGTCGCGGAGTAGTATTTCATCCGGTTTGAGGTAAGTAACGATTCTACATCTAGACCTGAGGGTATGAAACCCCGGTATTTCGTATTTTTTTTATAAATGAGGTGACGCACATGCTAGGTGATGAGCGTGTGGGCGTGCATCGGTAGGGATTGTGACTTGGTCCGTCCTGTAGCGGCTATTAAGCCGCGTATTTGATTTGAAATCTTATGATATTCCGAATAGTAGAGACTTATGCTACATTTTGGGTTGAATGCCATGTTTGGGGCCTTTGTGCCGACCTGTTTAGACCCTTACGGGTATTTTTACTACCTCACTCTGTTTGATTTGAAAGCATATCCTCAGCCATGTTTTACCTGCTTATTTTGTTTAATCCGGTTTCATTGCTCTACTTCTTCATAAATAAAAACTGTTTGGCCTGAGTTTCCCTGAATTTTCACTAAGGTGCCCGAGTGGCCGTAAGACTAATGACTGGGAGAGGTTGGGAACGCAATGGTGAGGATTATATATACATTATGGATGGGGTTGCACGCCGCAGCGATATTATTTATATATATTATGGATCGGGCTGCACGGCGCAATGATGTGTATTGGATCGGGCTGCGCGCCGCAGTGATATGACGCTTGGGCTGTAGGAGCCCCTCCGGAGTCTGTACACTCCCAGTGAGCGTAGTCAACTATATATATTGGATCAGGCTGCACGCCGCAGCGATTATTATATATATATATTGGAGCGGGCTGCACGCCGCATCGATTATTATTACTATTAATACTATGAGCTAATTATTGAGCCGGAGTGCTGAGAGTGGGTACTGTGTGACGAGAGCTGAGTCACGAGTGACTGAGAGGCTTACCCTAGGGGCTATACTTATGAGTGATATCTTGCCGATGGGCCTGTTTATGATATTTATTGTTTTCACTCTTCTTTTATACTAAGCCTCTATTAAAAATGTTGAATAAATGATTTCAAAGACTTTGATTTACTGGAGATTTTACGAGTGAATTGATTATTGAACTGCGGATATTTGATTTGATGTTTCTGTTGAGATTTCCTGATATGTGATTTTTAAATGCTCATCACTGCACTCAGAATTTATGTTCTTTAAATACTTACTGAGTTGGCGTACTCACGTTACTCCCTACACCTTGTGTGTAGATCCAGGTGCTCGTGCATCAGAGTGAGAGCTTCCAGCACTCTCGGAGTATTTTCGGAGATCGCAAGGTAGCTGCACGGCGTTCGCAGCCCTGCTTTCCCCTTCCTATCTTAGTATTTTGTTATTTCAGACTTATAATGCATTATTCAGTTAGTTTCTGGGTTGTATTTAGAGGCTCTTGACCAGTGACACCGGAATTATAGGGCTGTGTTGGTATTTTGTACTGGCTTTCCGCATATTCTGTTTTATTCATCTATTTCGCATGACGAATTTGAAACTTATTCGATACTAGCAAAATGATTTTTATAAGAGATTTCGTCGTGGTAAATGTTTGGTTGGCTTGCCTAGTACTGTGGTAGGCGCCATCACGACCGAGGTATTTGGGGTCGTGACAAGTTGGTATCAGAGCCTAGGTTACATAGGTCTCACAGGTCATGAGCCGGTTTAGTAGAGTCTCACGAATCGGTACGGAGACGTCTGTACTTATCCTCGGGAGGCTGCAGAACCTTTAAGAAAAACTTTACATTCTTGAAATTCCTGTCGTGCGAATCTGTTATTCTAGTACAAAACTTCTGTTATTCTGTTCTCTCACAGATGGTGAGGACACGTGCTACCGGTCAGGACGGACGACCACCAGTACCACCAGCTAGAGCCACTAGAGGCCAAGGACGCAGTCGAGGCCGTGGTAGGGGCAGGGGTGTAGCCCGCACATCAGCTAGGGCAGCACCTGCAGATCCACCAGCCGCCCCAGTTCAAGATCAGGTCCTAGTTTTGGACGCTCCCGCAGCACCAGCTCAGGCACCGGATGTTCCTATTGTGATTCCAGGCCTTTAGGAGGCCCTAGCTCAGATTCGATCACTATGCACTGGCCTGGCTCAGGCAGTCTCAGTTACTACGGCTGCAGCTACTTCTCAAGCCGGGGGAGGCACTCAGACTCCCGTTGCTCGCACACCTGAGCAGATCGTGCAGGGACTTCAGACACCGGGGGCACCTCCAGCCCAGCCGGTTGCACCAGCTCGGGAGTATGTGGTACCAGTTATGCCGGACGACGCGCAGCTTCGGTTGGAGAGATTTGGTAGACTCCAGCCTCCGACTTTCAGCGGTACAGAAGGCGAGGATGCCCAGGGCTTCTTCGACAAGTGTCAGAGGATTCTTTGCACCGCGGGTATTCTGGAGACCAGTGGGGTCGTATTTACTACCTTTTAGTTTTCTGGAGCTACCTTCACTTGGTGAGAGGCTTATGAGAGGTGTAGGCCTGTTGATGCAGCGCCCCTTTCCTGGCAGTAGTTCTCTGTTCTCTTTTTGGAGAAGTATGTGCCACAGTCTCGCAGAGAGGAGCGACGCAGGCAGTTCGAGCAGTTGCGTCAGGGAGATATGACTGTGACGCAGTATGAGATGAGGTTCTCGGAGTTAGCTCGTCATGCTGTTTGGTTGGTTCCTACTGATAGAGAGAGGATCAGGAGGATCGTTGATAGCCTCACATATCAGCTTCGGATTCTCATGACTAGGGAGAGGGTGTCAGGTGCCACTTTTGAGGAGGTTGTTGATATCGCTCGCGAGATTGAGTCAGTTCGTCGCCAGGAGCGAGATGAGAAGGAGCCCTCGAGGGTCTGGTAGTTTTGGTGGTGCTCCTTCGAGAGGTTAGTTTCAGCACGGCAGAGGCCCTCCATTCAGACATGCTCAGTCAGCTCGCCCAGTTCATCAGGGGGCATCTTTGGGCCATGGTTTTCACGGTTCTCATCAGGGCCATTCATCACTCAGCGCCCTACCAGCCCAAAGTTCAGCCCGTGCTCAATCAGTTTAGGGCTCTTCCATGCCAGGTCCTTCTACTAGTCATTTCGGTGCTAGGGGTTCCCTTCAGTCCCCGTTCCCCGCGCCAGGGAGTTGTTATGAGTGTGGAGAGTTCGAGCATATGAGGAGGTAGTGTCCATGTCTTCTTGAGGGTCCGTCCCTGCGAAGGAGTCAGCCATCGACTTAAGCTCCAGTTACTTCACCACCCGCTCAGGCAGCTAGGGGTGGGGCCACTCAGCTAGAGGTCGCCCCAGAGGGGGAGGTCGATCAGGTGGTGGTCAGGCCCGTTTCTATGAACTCCCAGCCAAACCAGATGCTATTGCTTCGGATGTTGTGATTACAGGTATTGTCTCAGTCTGCACAAAGATGCCTCGGTATTATTTGATCCTGGTTCCACTTTTTCGTACGTGTCATCATATTTTGCCCGTTATTTGGATACGCCACGTGAGTCTCTTGTCTCATCTGTTCATGTATCTACCCCGGTGGGCGATACTATTGTGGTGGACCGTGTGTACCGTTCATGTGTGGTGACCATTGGGGGTCTGGAGACCCGAGTGGACCTTTTGTTACTCTGTATGGTGGATTTCGATGTGATTTTGGGCATGGATTGGTTATCCCCGTGCCGTGCTATTCTGGACTGTCACTCTAAGACAGTGATGTTGGCTATACCGGGTGTGCCATGGATTGAGTGGCGAGGTTCGACTGTTTGTTCCCATTAGGGTGATATCATTTCTAAAGGCCCAGCGGATGGTTGGGAAAGGTTGTCTTTCATACTTAACGTTTGTGAGGGATGTCGGTGCAGATGCTCCCAACATTGATTCTATTCCAGTTGTGAGGGATTTTCCCGATGTGTTGCCTGCAGACCTGCCGGGCATGCCACCAGACAGGGATATTGATTTTGTTATTGACCTGGTGCCGGGCACTCAGCCCATTTCTATTCCACCGTATCGCATGGCACCAGCGGAGTTGAAGGAGTTGAAGGAGCAGCTTTAGGAACTCTACGATAAGGGGTTCATTCAGCATTGCATTTTGCCATGGGGTGCGCCTGTTCTATTCATGAAAAAGAAGGATGGCACTATGAGGATGTGCATTGATTACAGGCAGTTGAACAAGGTTACAATAAAGAACAAGTATCCCCTACCTCGCATTGATGATTTGTTCGACCATCTTTAGGGAGCGAGGGTGTTCTCCAAGATTGATCTCCGTTCAGGTATCACCAGCTGAAGTTCAGGGACTCGGATATTCTTAAAACAGCTTTCAAGACACAATATGGTCACTATGAGTTCCTTGTGATGTCTTTTGGGCTGACCAATGCCCCAGTAACGTTCATGCATTTGATGAACAGCGTGTTCCGGCCGTATCTCGACTCGTTTGTCATAGTTTTCATTGATGATATTCTGGTGTATTCGCGTAGTCAGGAGGAGCACGCGGAGCATTTGAGAGTGGTATTGCAGCGGTTGAGGGAGGAGAAGCTTTATGCAAAGTTCTCCAAGTGTGAGTTCTGGCTCAGTTCAGTGGCTTTCTTGGGGCACATGGTGTCCAGTGAGGGTATTCAGGCGGATCCGAAGAAGATAGAGGCGGTTCAGATTTGGCCCAGGCCGTCCTCCGCCACAGAGATTCGCAGTTTTCTTTGGTTGGCGAGTTATTACCATCCGTTCAGGGATTTTTATCTATTGCATCACCTTTAACCAAGTTGACTCAGAAGGGTGCTCCATTCCAGTGGTCGGATGAGTGTGAGGCGAGCTTACAGAAGCTCAAGACTGCCTTGACCACAGCTCCAGTATTAGTGTTGCCATCAGCTTCAGGTTCATACACAGTGTATTGTGATGCTTCGAGAGTGGGTATTGGGTGTGTGTTGATGCAGGAGGGTAGAGTTATTGCTTATGCTTCTCGTCAGTTGAAGCCCCACGAGAAGAACTACCCTGTTCATGATTTAGAGTTGGCTGCCATTGTTCACACGTTGAAGATTTGGAGGCATTACTTGTATGGTGTGTCTTGTGAGGTGTTTGCTGATCATCGTAGCCTCCAGCACTTGTTCAAGTTGAAGGATCTCAATTTGAGGCAGCGGAGATGGTTGGAGCTGCTAAAGGACTATGATATTACTATCTTGTACCATCCGGGGAAGGCCAATGTAGTGGCCGATGCTTTGAGTAGGAAGGCGTGAGTTTGGGCAGTCTTGCATTTATTCCTATTGGGGAGAGACCTCTCGCGGTTGATGTTCAGGCCTTGGCCAACCGGTTGGTGAGGTTGGATATTTCGGAGCCCAGTCGGGTCTTAGCTAGTGTGATTTCTCGGTCTTCCTTGTTTGATCGCATCAGAGAGCGCCAGTATGATGATCCTCACTTGCTTGTCCTTAAGGACAGAGTTCAGCACGACGATGCCAGAGATGTGACCATTGGTGATGATGGGGTGTTGAGGATGCAGGGCCAGATTTGTGTGCCCAATATGGATAGGCTTCGGGAGTTGATTCTGGAGGAGGCCCACAGCTCGCGGTATTCCATTCATCCGGGTGCCGCGAAGATGTAACAGGATCTAAGGCAGCATTATTGGTGGAGGAGGATGAAGAAAGATATTGTGGGATTTGTAGCTCGGTGTCTCAATTGTCAGCAGGTGAAATACGAGCATCAGAGACCGGGTGGCTTGCTTCAGCAGATAGATATTCCAGAGTGGAAGTGGGAGCGGATCACCATGGACTTTGTAGTTGGGCTCCCACGGACTTCGAAGAAGTTCGATGTTATTTGGTGATTGTGGATCGGCTGACCAAGT
This sequence comes from Nicotiana attenuata, assembly GCF_001879085.1. Lineage (NCBI taxonomy): Eukaryota > Viridiplantae > Streptophyta > Magnoliopsida > Solanales > Solanaceae > Nicotiana > Nicotiana attenuata. The sequence continues at coordinate 62,909 of NW_017674232.1, forward strand.
CCGCGCACTTTATTCCTATTTGTACTACCTATTCTTCAGAGCGGTTGGCAGAGATCTATATCCGAGAGATTGTTCGCTTGCATGGTGTCCCAGTTTCCATCATTTCAGATAGAGGCACTCAGTTTACTTTGCAGTTTTAGAGGGCCGTGCAGAGAGAGTTGGGTACTCAGGTCGAGTTGAGCACAGCTTTTCACCCTCAGACGGACGGGCAGTCCGAGCACAGTATTCAGATATTGGACGACATGTTGCGTGCTTGTGTGATTAACTTCGGTGGTTCATGGGATCAGTTTCTACCGCTCGCGGAGTTTGCATACAACAACAGCTACCAGTCGAGTATTCAGATGGCTCCATATGAGGCTCTATATGGGAGGCGGTATAGATCTCCAGTTGGATGGTTCGAGCTGGGTGAGGCCAGGCTTTTGGGTACGGACTTAGTGCAGGATGCTTTGGACAAGGTGAAGGTGATTCAGGAGAGGCTTCGTACATCGCAGTCGAGACAAAAGAGTTATGCTGACAGGAAGGTTCGTGATATGTCCTATATGGTTGGGGAGAAGGTTCTACTGAAGGTTTCACCCATGAAGGGTGTTATGAGATTTGGGAAGAAGGGTAATTTGAGTCCTTGGTTCATTGGGCCTTTTGAGGTGCTTCGAAGGATTGGGGAGGTGGCTTATGAGCTTGCGTTGCCACCCAGTTTGTCGAGTGTGCATCCGGTATTTCATGTTTCTATGCTCCAGAAGTATATTGGAGATCCATCTCATGTTTTGGATTTCAACACGGTTCAGTTAGAGGGTGATTTGACCTATGATGTGGAGCCAGCAGCTATTTTGGAGCGTCATGTTCGAAAGTTGAGATCAAAGGATATAGCTTCAGTGAAAGTGCAGTGGAGAGGCCGGCCCGTAGAGGAGGCTACCTGGGAGACGAGCGGGAGATGCGGAGCAGATATCCTCACCTATTTGAGGCTTCAGGTATGTTTTTTGACTCGCTCGAGGACGAACGTTTGTTTAAGAGGGGGAGAATGTAACGACCCAGCCGGTCGTTTCATGAGTTACCGCTCCATTTTCCCCTTTTCTACTTCTTTATGATTTGTTCATCTGTGTTATATGGTATCGGGTTGGTTGGTTCGAATTCGGAAGGGTTTTTGAAAGGTTTGAGACACTTAGTCTCTTTTGAGTAAGCTTAAGTTTGAAAAGTCAACCGGATGTTGACTTATGTGAAATAGCTCTCGGATGTGAATTCCGATGGTTCGAATAGCTTCGTAAGGTAATTTGGGACTTAGGAGCGTGATCGGAATGTGTTTTGGAGGTCCGGGGTAGATTTAGGCTTGAATTGGCGAAATTGGAATTTTGGCATTTTCCGGTTGGTATCGGAGATTTTGATATAGGGGTCGGAATGGAATTCCGGAAATTGGAGTAGGTCCGTTGTGTGCATTGTGACGTGTGTGCAAAATTTTAGGTCATTCGGACGAGGTTTGATATACTTTTTGATCAAAAGCGGAATTCAGAAGTTTTTGGAACCTTAGGCTTGAATCCGATGTTATTTTGTTGATTCGATGTTGTTTTAGGTGTTTCGAAGATTGGTATAAGTTTGGATAGTGGTATTTTACTTGTTCGTGCTTTTGGTTGAGGTCCCGGGGGCCTCGTGGTGATTTCGGATGGTTGACGGGGATTTTGGAGTTGGAAAGTTGCAGCTGAAGCTGCTGAATTCTGTCATAACCGCACCTGCGGATTGGGGACCGCAGAAGCGGGCAATTAGTCGCAGATGCGGAATTGGGTGAGAAGAGCTGAAGGCGCAGGTGCGAAAGCTGGGCCGCACCTGCGAGACCGCAGGTGCGGTAGTTCATGCGCAGGTGCGTTTTTGTGGTTTTAAGTGGAGATCGCAGAAGCGGTCGTTTGGCCGCAGAAGCGGCTCCGCAGGTGCGGAAATGGGCCGCAGGTGCGAAAACCCTGGGCCAGAAAGTATATAAACCCTCCTTCGCGAATTTTTGGTTATTCCACCATTTTTACATACAGGTTTGAGCTTGAGGGAGCATTTTGAAGAGGGATTTCAAGGGGATTTCGTGGAGGTAAGGTTTTTGGACCGTAAACTTGTTTCTATGATGGTTTTTGACTGATTAAGCTTGAAATCTATGGAAATTAGTAGCAAAAATTGGGGGTTTAGGGCTTTGAAATTGGAGACCTTAATGTAGGGATTTGAGGGGTCATTTGTGGTCGGATGTTGGTATTTTTGATATGTATGGACTCATTGGAGGATAAGGATTTTATTGATGTAAATTTTATCAGATTCCGAGACGTGGACCCGGGGGTCGGGTTTGGTCAATTTCGGGATTTGTGTTGTAATTTGATTATTTTTGCACGGGTTTTGTTCCCTTAGCATATTGTAATGTTATGATTCTGATTTTGGGTAGATTCGACGCGAGTTGAGGCCGAGTCGAGAGGCAAGGGCATCGCGGAGTAGTATTTCATCCGGTTTGAGGTAAGCAACGATAGTACATCTAGACCTGAGGGTATGAAACCCCGGTATTTCGTATTGTTTTGATAAATGAGGTGACGCACATGCTAGGTGACGAGCGTAGGGGCGTGCACCGGTAGGGATTGTGACTTGGTCTGTCCCGTTGCGGCTATTAAGCCGCGTATTTGATTTGAAATCTTATGATATTCCGAATTTTAGAGACTTATGCCAAATTTTGGGCTGAATGCCATGTTTGGGGCCTTTGTGCCGACCTGTTTAGACCCTTAGGGGTATTTTTACTACTTTCCTCACTCTGTTTGATTTGAAAGCATATCCTCAGCCATGTTTTACATGCTTATTTGTTTAATCCGGTTTCATTACTCTACTTCTTAATAAATGAAAACTGTTTGGGCTGAGTTTCCCCGAATTTTCACTAAGGTGCCCGAGTGGCTGTGAGGCTAATGACTGAGAGAGGTTGAGAACCCAATGGTGAGGATTATATATACATTATGGATCGGGCTGCACGCCGCAGCGGTCGCCGCAGCGATTATTATTACTATTAATACTATGAGCTAATAATTGAGCCCGAGTGCTGAGAGTGGGTACTGTGCGACGAGAGCTGAGTCACGAGTGACTAAGAGGCTTGCCCTAGGGGCTATACTTATTAGTGATATCTTTCCTGATGGGCCTGTTTATGATATTTACTGTTTTCACTCTTCTTTTATACTAAGCATCTATTAAAAATGTTGAATAAATGATTTCAAAGACTTTGATTTAAACTGGAGATTTACGAGTGAATTGACTATTGAACTGCAGATATTTGATTTGATGTTTCTGTTGAGATTTCCTGATATGTGATTTTTAAATGCTCGTGATTCATGACTCCTATGAACCTAGAGCTCTTAGTATCCTCAATATGTGTACTGGGGATCTCTCAGTATCCCGAGGATCTTTTAGTATCCTCAATATATATGCTGGGGATCTCTCGGTATCCCAAGGATCTCTTAGTATCCTCAATATACATTCTGGGGATCTCTCGATATCCCGCACTACAGTCCAAATCAATACAGGCGCAGGGGATCTCTCGGAATACGAATCTGTAGTCCCAAAGTAAACAAGCAGGGGGATCTCCTGGGATACCGTCTCGTAGTCCCAAAGTAAACACACAGCAGCAACACGAAGAATACTCAATTCAGTTCTAATTTCATACCAAGGTAAAAACAGGTATTTCTAACCTAGCATGCCACACATAATCCAAATAAAGCAGTTTGAGCAAATAAGGCAATTAAGGCAATTAGACATGCTTCCCTAAGCTAATAGCAGGCTTAAATTACACACGGTATGAACAGGAAAAAGGAAATCACATTTATAGTTACTTCAGGAAAATGATTAGCACAAGTACGCACTCGTCACCTCACGTACAAGGCATTTCAATTATCAACAAACCAAATCCTAAGGGGGAGTTCCCCCACACAAGGTTAGGCAAGCCACTTACCTCGAACCGGCTCAAAAGTCAACCCGAAACCACGTTCTTGCCACGAGTACCTGACTCCAAATGGCCCGAATCTATTCAATTCAATTGCATAATGTAAATAACACTTCAAGTAATTGATTCTACAAATAAATTCTAAGCTAATACGCGAAATTAGGTAAAATGACCAAAACGCCCTCCTGGCCCACGTCTCAAAATCGGTAAAATTTACATTTTCAAAATCCTCATACTCTCACGAGTCTAACCATATCAAAATGATCCGAATCTATTGTCAAATTCCCAATCAAAACTCGGAATTTAGGTCTATGAACTTTCTCCAAATTTTTCCCCAATTTTCATCTCAAATTCGAAATTAAATGATAAAACTAACAATAGATTAATGGAATACAACTAGAAAGGGATAAGGAATTGTTACCCACTGATTTTCTCTTCAAAAATCTCCCAAAATCACCCTCTCCCGAGCTCCCAATCAATTTTTTCTAACTTTTGAACTAAACCCTCGTTCTGCCCCTTTTTCTGACCAGGGAT
>NW_017674232.1:67651-94268 GCF_001879085.1 Nicotiana attenuata
ATCACCAGTTCTTGGAATAAGAGCTCTGGGACTTCATGGCTTTGAGGGAGGTTTAGCCTAGCCCTAAGCCTTTTCGGAATAGAATGCTTCTTTGACAGAGCTTCAAGCAAGAAGGAGGAAGGCCCTCTTTTCGCCAATGGATCACTTAGTCGGAATAAGCGGGCTTAGGTTGATGCGGAATAAGCCATTTTTCCCCTGTTTCCATGGAAAGGTGTCGAAGGAATAGGCACCCACGAATTAGCAGCATATTTGCGGGATCTATCGAGTGGAAAACCGGGATGTCGATACACCGAAGAGCTACCAAACACGATCACCAACAAGAGAGTAGCAAGTGCTGGCTTGGGGCTCAGAGCTCCTTAAGCTTGGGTTCGCTTCGGGCTTGCGTTCGACCTTGGCTTCGGGATTGGCTCCTAGGCCCAGCTAACAATAAACTACAACACCAGATCTCCTGCGGATAATACCCTAAAAGAAATACCGCTGATTCGTCGAGAATCTACATCCAGGACTGGTAGACAAGAAGCTAGCAACTCGATCTAGAGATCGAAGAATGGGAGAATGACCCGAACAGGTAAGAGATACTGGCGATAGGCCTCAGAGATACAATCGATGAATCACCGGAAGGAAATACTGGTGATACGCCGAGAGATACTGGGAATTCTACGAAGAAGTGCACCTGGACTATAGAGCTCCTCACCCACTAAAAAGAGAAGAGGCCGGGGAGGATCGATACACTTCGTTGTCCATCCCATGGACAACTCCTTCCTCTTGCTTATTCTTTCGTTTGAGTGCTGCTTGAGTGAAGAAGCCGGTTGACTACTTTCAACCAGACAAAATCATCTGATTGACCAGGCCTCCTTAGGGAATGCGGATTCAGCAAAAACCGGTACCAAGATTGACTAATTAAAGAATCTCTGTATTCCTAGATGCCCGGCAAGACGCGAGAAAGACCTGAAAGGCGAAAGAAGCCCTTCGATCAAATGAAAGTCCCCAGCCCCAGTTTAGATATTCTATTCGTCAACGGGGTCATGCTCTTTGAGTGAGATAGCGTTGACCGTAAATCCCCTTCTTGGGATTCAGAGAGGTCTGCGAACCTGTGCTTCGGCTTTCGCTGGCGGGCTTTCGTCATCCATATCCATCACTGTCAGGGGTAAGCGCATCCGTACAGACTAGACTCCTTTAAATGAAAAAAAGGCTTCTTGTCGGCAAATACCCCCTTCTCATCAACGTATTTTTAGCATTAATGAAGGGTGGAAGATACCACGCTGTGGATCCAAGCACAGGAAGTTTAGGAGGTGTCACCGTCAATCACGTAAGATAAGAAGTGACCTCAGTCTTCAGATCCTATGTGTGGCACACAGACGAATCTTGCCGATGACTCTTCACAAGTAGGCGCGACGTCGATTTGAAAAGCAAGCAAGATGCTTATTATCTTATCTTTATCTACTTAAAGACTCTGCTTGTACGAGTCTTAAGTGATTCCAGGGCTGGGATCACGAACGGAGTTCAGTCACCTTCCACCCCCAACTAGAAAGAGTTCCCTTTCGGCCAGGATAAATAGCCGAGTTCAAAGGAGAGAGTTATCTCGCGCCACTAGGTATTCTCTACCTAGCCCCCTGTCTCGCTTTCGGGTAGAGGTAGGCTCTTGCAAGATGCAAGATGCTTAAAGCCTTTCGAGCTGCTGTCGCTCATTCTTTCGTTGTTGCTAGCTTGCGGTCACTCGTCTCTTTGTTGCTAGACGAGGCTTTTTTAAGGCACCGAGCTACAAACCCAACTATATCTTTCTTCATCCGCCTCCACCAGTAGTGCTGTCTCAGATCCTGGTACATCTTCGCGGCACGCGGATGAATGGAACACCGCGAACTATGGGCCTCCTCTAGAATCAACTCTTGAAGTCCATCAACATTGGGTACACAAACTCGGCCTTGCATCCTCAATACTCCGTCATCACCAATGGTCACATCTATGGCATCGCCATGTAAAACCTTGTCCTTGAGGATAAGCAAATGAGGGTCATCAAACTGACGCTCCCGGATACGATCAAACAAGGAAGACCGAGAGACCACGCAAGCTAGAACCCGACTGGGCTCCGAAAGATCCAATCTCACAAACTGGCTGGCTAAGGCCTGAACATCCATCGCCATGGGCCTCTCTGCTGCTGGTAAATAAGCTAAACTCCCCAAACTCTTTGCCCAGCGGCTCAAAGCATCGGCCACCACATTGGCCTTGCCCGGGTGGTACAAAATAGTGATATCATAGTCCTTCAGCAGCTCTAACTACCTCCTTTGACGCAAATTAAGGTCCTTCTGCTTGAACAGATGCTGCAAACTCCGGTGATCAATATAAATCTCACAAGGCACGNGCCGGTAATCTATACACATTCGCATCGACCCATCCTTCTTCATTACGAACAACACTGGCACACCCCAAGGCAACACACTGGGTCTAATGAAACCCTTTTCAAGCAAGTCTTGCAACTGCTCCTTCAACTCTTTGAACTCAAGCGGGGCCATACGATACGGCAAGATAGAAATGGGCTGAGTGCCCGGAGCCAAATTAATGCAAAAGTCGATATCCCTGTCGAGTGGCATACCCAGCAGGTCTGAAGGGAATACCTCAGGAAACTCACGAACAACGGGCACAGACTCAATAGAAGGAACCTCAGCACTAGAATCACGAACATAGGCCAAATAGGCCTAACACCCCTTTTCGACCATACGCCGAGCCTTCATATAAGAGATAACACTGCGGGTAGAATGACCAGGAGTCCCTCTCCACTCCAAGCGAGGTAAACCCGACAAGGCTAAGGTCACAGACTTGGCATGGCAGTCCAAGATAGCGTGATAAGGTGATAACCAGTCCATCCCCAATATAACATCGAAATCAACCATGTCCAGAAGAAGCAAATCTACACGAGTCTCAAGACCTCCAATCACAACTATACATGAATGATGGACTCGATCTACCACAATGGAATCACTCACCGGTGTGGACACATAAACAGGAATACTCAGAGAATCACTGGGCACGATCAGATATGGTGCAAAATAAGATGGCACATAAGAGTAGGTAGACCCTGGATCAAATAGCACTGAAGCACTCCTACCACAAACCAAAACCATACCTGTGATAACTGCGTCGGAACCTCAGCCTCCAGCCTAGCTGGAAGAGCATGAAATCGGGGCTGAGCCCCACCACCCTGGACTACATCTCTAGGATGGCCTGCTGCTGGCTGGCGTCCACCCCTAGTGGCCTGAGCTCCACCTCTAGCACCTCTACCTCCACCTCTAGCACCTCTACCCCCATCTCTGGCTGGCTGGGCGGGCTGTGGAACACCTGGTACCTCAACCATAGCACGGGAACCCTGCTGCTGTGACTGAGTACCCACTAACCTTGGACAAGCCCTCCAAATATGACCATACTCACCACACTCAAAGCATCCACCTGAGTGTTGCGGCTGAGGAAACTAAGACTGATCCTGACGACCTGAATGACCACCCAAAAACTCTGGAGCGGCGGTGCACTGATAGGAGCTGGTGGTGCACTGTAGGGCTACTGATCAGAATACTGTGTATGAGAACCACGGCCACCTGAAGCACCGTGAGAAACCTGAAGCGCTGACTGAAAGGTCCTAGGAGGATGGCCCCTACCATACGAATCCCTGCCTCCAGACGAGGTACCACTGAATCTGCTTGAATGACGGGGCCTCTTGTCAGACCCCTGAACACCTCCCAGTGACAAGACCATCTCGACCCTCCTGGCCACATTGACCGCCTCTTGGAAAGAAATATCGCTTCCCGTCTCCTTAGCCATCTGAAGTCGAATGGGCTGGATAAGTCCATCAGTGAACCTCCCCACCTCTCTCTCTCGGTGGGAAGTATGATAAGAGCATGACGAGCCAAGTCAATGAATCTGGTCTCATACTAGGTAACGGTCATAGGACCCTGTTGGAGACGCTCAAACTGCCTCCGATGGGCCTCTCTCTGAGTGATAGGGAGAAACTTCTCCAGAAATAGTTGTGTAAACTGCTCCCAAGTCAAAGCTAGTGAGCCGGCTGGTCTAGCCAAGCAATAATCTCTCCACCAAGTCATGGCGGATCCAGACAAGCGAAAAGTAGCAAAATCGACCCAATTAGTCTCAACTATCCCCATGTTCCTGAGAACCTCATGACAGCTGTCTAGATAATCCTGGGGATCCTCAAAAGATGCACCGCTAAACGTAGTAGTGAAGAGCTTGGTGAACCTGTCCAATCTCCACAAAGCATCGGCAGACATAGCTGCTCCATCACCGATCTGTGTGGCTGCTCGGCTGAAAAAGCGATACGTGACCTCGCCATTCGCGAAAGAACAAGAGTAGAGGTTTCAATTTAGCAGTGAGAGAACTAAATTGCACGATAGAAAAGAATAGATGTGAAGTTTTTCCTAACCATGTAGCCTCTAGGGATAAATACAGACGTCTCTGTACCGATCCCTCAGACTCTACTAAGCTTGTCTGTGAACTGTGAGACCCATGTAACCTAGAGCTCTGATACCAACTTGTCACGACCCGGATTTCCCACCCTCGGGAGTCGTGATAGCGCCTACTAGGGAAAGTTAGGTAAGCCAACTAACTGAACTATTTAACCTGTTTTCCATTTTCATTTTCATTTAATGACTTAGCATCAACAATTTATAGCAACATAATTTAACATGCGGAAGAAAAAGTACTACAAATAAGGGTCTGAAAAAAATAACAAAATACTGTCTCTAGAACTACATAAGAGAAGCAGGAAAATAGATGGAGGGAGACGCCAAGGCCTGCGGACACCTGCAGGACTACCTCGGGTCGCCTGGTAAGTAGGAAGCTGAAACCTCACTGCGGTCCGAAATCTGCAGCACTGGGATCCGCACAAAATAGTGCAGAGTGTAGTATCACCACAACCGACCCCATGTGCTGGTAAGTGCCTAGCCTAACCTCGGCGAAGTAGTGACGAGGCTAGGACCAGACTACCAAATAAACCTGTACAGTTATGTGATATACAGCGGAAAATAAAATAGAAATAAACAAGTAAGGATGGGAGGGGGTACGTGTTGCGGGGTATATCATATCAACAGTAAATCAAGAACAAAAGCATAAGGACAACTCAGAATTCACAGCGAAACAATGAGGAACTTGTATCCAATCCATAACCACTTCGTATCAATAATTGTTGCGGCGCGCAACACGATCCCAACATAACAACACTGTTGTGGCGTGCAACCCGATCCATATCATTTATCACTGTTGCGGCGTGCAACCCGATCCCAATATATCATTGTTGCGGCGTGCAACCCGATCCAATCATATCATTGTTGCGGCGTGCAACCTGATCCAAACATATCATTGTTGCGGCGTGCAACCCGATCCAAATATATCATTGTTGTGGCGTGCAACCCGATCCAAATATACAATCACAACAACCATAACAAGAGTCCCGGCAAGGGATCAATAAGAACTACACTATCCCGGTAAGGGAGTCAACAATAAGAATGAATACATCCCGGCAAGGGAAAATCAGCTATAACCAAACTTGTTCCAACATCCACTACCTCAACTAACACCAATGTTCAACCATAAGTAATCTCTACGAGAGTAATTATAAACCTTGGTCAACCCAAAGAGTCACAAATTAGGCATTCGTAGTAGTTCTCAATAAGACAATAATTTCAATTTAAGACTCACGGTCATGCTCGACACCGACGTATAGATACTCATCACCACACCTGTACGTCGTACTCAACACATAACATATAGCATACAGACCAAACTCCTATTCCCTCAAGCTAAGGTTAGACCAAACACTTACCTCGATGCCACGAACACAGTTCAAGCCTCAACTATAGCTTTACCTCGTGATTCCGCCACCAATTCGCTCGTATCTAGTCACAAGTTACTTAATTACATCAATGAATGCTAAATAAACAATTTCTAATGCATGGAAATAAGTTTTCTAAAGCTTTTCCCAAAAAGTCAAAAATCAGCCACGGGCCCACATGGTCAAAACCCGAGGTTCGAACCAAAACCCGACTACCCGTTCACTCATGAACTCAAATATATAATTTGTTTTGAAATCGGACCTCAAATCGAGGTCCGAATCCCCATTTTATGAAAAAGCTAGGTTCTACCCAAAACACCCAATTTCCCCCATGAAAATTATTGATTTTGAGTTGAAATCATGTTTAAAGATGTTAATGATTGAAGGAAACTAGTAAAAATTGACTTACAATCGATTTGGAAGAAGAGTTGTTCTTGGAAAATCACCCTAGGGAGATTTTGTTTTGAAAAGATGTGAAAAAGGGTTGTTTTTCGGCTAAGTATAAAAAGTTGCAGGCTGCAGTTATGGGAATTGCGAACCCTTCAGAAATTGGGGACTTTTTGCATTTGCGAGAAAGATGTCGCATTTGCGAAGTCGCATTTGCGAATTCGCATTTGCGACTGGGTTCTCGCATTTGCGACAAAGGAAATGCCCAGGCAGGTGTCGCATTTGCGAAGAGAGCTGCCCAGGCGTCCTCTCGCATTTGCGATACATGGCTCGCATTTGCGAGCTCGCATTTGCGAGACAGGCTTCGCAAATGCGAAGCCTGCAGGTCTGAAACATACCAGCATTTCCTAAGTTGAAATTTTCACCCCGTGGCCTATCCAAAACTCACCCGAGCCCTCGGGGCTCCAAACCAAACATACACACACTACGGACTTATTTGTGTAATCAAATCACCAAAATAACTTCATGAACAACGAATTAAACCTCAAGATCAATGAAATTTCTCAAAACTTCTTAAACATCAAATTTTGCATGTAAGGTTCGAATCACGTCAAATGGATTCCGTTTCTTACCAAACTTTACCGACAACACATATAAATCATATTGAACCTGTACCGGGCTCCGGAACCATAATACGGGCCCGATACCACAGGTTTCACATAACATTTCACTTTCAAAAACCCTTTATATTTTTCAGAAAACAATTTCTTTCAAAAATTCATTTATCGGGCTTGGGACCTCGGAATTCGATTTCGGGCATACGCCCAAGTCCCATATTTTCCTACGGACCCTTCGGGACCGTCAAATCACGGGTCCTGGTCCGTTTACCCAAATTGTTGACCGAAGTTAACTTAATTCATTTTAAAGCCAAATTTTATCATTTTTCACAGATTTTCGCATCTAGACTTTCCGGCTACGCGCCCGGACTGCGCACGCAAATTGAGGTAATGCTGAAAGAGGTTTTTAAGGCCTCGAAACACAGAATTTAATTTAAAAACAAGTGATGACCGTTTGGGTCATCACAAGCTGGCTCGGGCTAGGTGTGCTGGACTGACCACTGGAAGCACCCCGTGCAGGAGGCGCACTAGATACTGGTGACGCATAATAAGGCTCCTGAGGTCTGGGAGGAGCTGGAATACCACTGGCTGCTGGAAGAGCTGAATGAACAGGGCGACTCATATAACCCCTACCATGACAACCTGCAGCTGGGGCACGGGCACCAGAATAATGGTCCGACTCTCGAGACCTCTTGGCCTCCCTCTCCTCTCTATCCCTAGCATGCATACCCTCAATCCTCCTAGTACTGCTCACCACCTGCTGATTAGAAATATCCATCTCCAACTCACGAGCCATGCTAGACCTGATGCTGGGAATAAGCCCCTCAATAAACCGGCGAACCTTCTCGCGAACAGTAGAAACCTAAGCTGGTGCATGTCTGGCCAAGTCGGTGAAACGGATAGCATACTCCAAGACAGTCATAGTACACTGGCGCAAACGCTCAAACTCTGCACACCAAGCGTCCCTGAGACTCTTGGGAACGTACACTCTCGTGAACATATCTGAAAACTGAGCCCAAGTCAGGGAAGCTGCCTCATCCGAACTGTCTAACTCATAAGCACGCCACCACTAATAGGCGGCACCTCGAAGCTGGAAGGTAGTGAAGAAAACCCCACTCCATCCTGATATACACATGGTACGGAGGATACGATAGCACTCCTCAAGAAATCCAAGAGCATCATCTGAGGCTAGCCCGCTGAATGTAGGAGGCTGATACTTCTTGAACCTCTCAAGCCTCTTCTGCTCCTCCTCTGAAGCTACTGCCCTCTCCTCGGGCTGAGCTGGGGCTACCGGCTGTGCAGGAATAATCTCTGGGACTGATCAACAAGCACTCGCTGCTCACGAGTGCGAGCGGCGGGAGTCTATGCTCCTCCCCCAGCTTGGGATGTAGCTGCAGCAAGGGGAAGCAGCCCTGCCTGAGCTAGAGTAGTGTACATAGTCATAAACTGCGCCAGAGTCTCCTGGAGTGGAGTATTAGTAGTAGACGTATCAGGTGTTTGGACTCCGGCTGGAACTGCTGGTGGCACCTCGGTGGCAGCTCGCGCGGGTGCTCTGGCTGCACCACGTGCGCGTCCTCAGCCTCTACCCCGGCCCCGGCCTCTGACGGCTCCAGTAGGGGGCGCGGGTGCCTGGTCATCTCGAGTAGCACGTGTCCTCACCATCTGTGAGAGAATAGAAGACAGAAGTTTAGAATTGTGATATCAAAAATCGGCATGACAAGGAAATCAAATGAAGTGGAACTTTCCTAATAGTTACATAGCCTCTCGTAGATAAGTACAGACGTCTCCGTACCGATCAGCGAGACTCTAAATAACCGGCTTGTGATTCATGACTCCTATGAACCTAGAGCTCTGATACCAACTTGTCACGACCCCAGTTTGCCCTCCGTGAACTATCGTGACGACACCTAGTCTCTACGACTAGGTAAGCCTAACAAATGCGGAAAGAAAGTAGTTAAAAGCCGAGATAACGGGTTAAACAGTGCTTAAGATGTCGTCTGGCATATAACAGTACAAGAATCTCAATCTAACACTCCCAAAATCCGAAACCAAATGAATCACAAGCTAAAGATTACATAATAAGCTCTAACTTCAGAATGTCTACCAACAAGGAAAAATAAAAAAAGGGCTATACTAGTACTGAGAATAGAAAGGGACTCTTCGGTTTGCGGACGCGGCAGATATACCTCGGAGTCTCTACAAGCGCCTCGCCTCAAGCGTGATAAGACTGAGTGGAAGTACCTGGATCTGCACATGAAAAACATACGCAGGAAGGGCATGAGTACACCACAGCGGTACTCAGTAAGTGACAAGCCTAACCTCGGTCGGGTAGTGATGAGGAAGGTCAGGGCCCTACGGAGGTTAAAGGAAATACAAGATATAATAGTGTAGAATAAGACAGTATACTTAAGTGCAACAGTAAGAAGAAACACAGGATAGAAGAACAAACAGCAACTTTAACAGAGACAAAATAATCACGGAAATAAATACGGCTCAACGCAGAGATAACAACCGGGGATCTCTCAGTATCCCGAGGATCTCTTAGTATCCTCAATATGTGTAGTGGGGATCTCTCAGTATCCCGAGGATCTCTTAGTATCCTCAATATATATGCTGGGGATCTATCGGTATCCCAAGGATCTCTTAGTATCCTCAATATACGTGCTGGGGATCTTTCGCTATCCCGCACTACAGTCCAAATCAATACAGGTGCAGGGGATCTCCCGGAATACGAATCCGTAGTCCCAAAGTAAACAAGCATGGGGATCTCCCGGGATACCGTCCCGTAGTCCCAAAGTAAACACACAGCAGCAACATGAAGAATACTCAATTTAGTTCTAATTTCATACCAAGGTAAAAATAGGTATTTCTAACCTAGCATGCCACACATAATCCAAATAAGGCAGTTTGAGCAAATAAGGCAATTAAGACAATTAGACATGCTTCCCTAAGCTAATAGCAGGCTTAAATTACATACGGTATGAACAAGAAAAAGGAAATCACATTTATAGTTACTTAAGGAAAATGGATTTTCAACAATTAGCACAAGTACGCACTCGTCACCTCACGTACAAGGCATTTCAATTATCAACAAACCAAATCCTAAGGGGGAGTTTCCTCACACAAGGTTAGGCAAGCCACTTACCTCGAACCGACTCAAAAGTCAACCCGAAACCACGTTCTTGCCACGAGAACTTGACTCCAAATGGCCCGAATCTATTCAATTCAATTGCATAATGTAAATAACACTTCAAGTAACTGATTCTACAAATAAATTCTAAGCTAATACGCGAAACTAGGTAAAATGACCAAAACGCCCTCCGGGCCCACGTCTCGGAATCGGTAAAATTTACATTTTCAAAATCCTCATACTCTCACGAGTCTAACCATATCAAAATTATCCGAATCCAATGTCAAATTCCCAACCAAAACTCGGAATTTAGGTCTAAGAACTTTCTCCAAATTTTTCCCCAATTTTCATCTCAAATCCGAAATTAAATGATAAAACTAACAATAGATTAATGGAATACAACTAGAAAGGGATAAGGAATTGTTACCCACTGATTTCCTCTTCAAAATCTCCAAAAATTGCCCTCTCCCGAGCTCCCAATCAATTTTTTCTAACTTTTGAACTAAACCCTCGTTCTGCCCCTTTTTCTGACCAGGGATTTCGCACCTACGGTCCAATTTACGCATCTGCGAGACCGCTTCTACGGTCAAAGGACCGCTTATGCGATTTCCACTAAAATCTCCATCTCCGCACCTGCGACCCAGATTCCGCATCTGCGGTCCTGCAGGTGCGGCAACGCTCTCGCTTCTGCGATCTCTGCTGCCTTCGCTTGTGGCCACATCTGCGGCTCCATGATCGCTTCTGCGAGTCCGCACCTGCGGTCTCCTAGCCGCAGGTGCGGTTATGACAGCAATGGAAAAGCTTCCGCTGCCAAACCAAATTCCTAACTCTTCCGTTAACCATCTGAAATCATCCCGAGGCCCCTGGGACCTCAACCAAAAGCACGAACAAGTCTAATACCACTGAACAAACTTATACAAACCTTCAAAACACCTCAAACAACATCAAATCAACCAATTAGCATCGAATTCAAGCCTAAGAACTTCAAAACTCTCAAAATATGCTTTCGATCAAAAAGTCTATCAAACCTCATCCGAATAACCTGAAATTTTGCACACACATCACATTCAACACTACGGAGCTACTCCAATTTCCGGAATTCCATTCCGACCCCGATATCAAAATCACACTATCGAACCGGAAACTTCAAAAATTCAACTTTCGGCATTCAAGCCTAATTAAGCTACGGACCTCCAAAACACAATCCGAACACGCTCCTAAACCCGAAATCACCCAACGGAGCTAACGGAACCAACGGAATTCCATTCCGAGGCCGTCTTCATACCATTCCGACTACGGTCCAAATTCTAAAACTTAAACTCTCATTTAGGGACTAAGTGTCCCAAAACCCTCCGAAATTCCAAATAAATCTTCCCGACAACTCACAATAGCAGAACAAATACGGAAATGTAGTTAATAGGGGATCGGGGCATTAATTTTTAAAACGACCGGCCGGGTCGTTACAATGCAAAATAGCATCTGCTAGGACTTTATAAAAATCAACTCTTAATTGCTTTTGATGAGTCTTGATAAACTTCAACCGAGAAGATTCTATCATTGTATAACCATCAACTAAAAATTGCTGAAAATAATCTTCCTAAAGACACAATGGTGGGAACTTCATCTTTTCTTTCCTGAATTCTATAAGTGAAAAATTCTCGCATGCTAACACATTGCCTTCCTCTCGATTATTCATCGCCATGACTTAAAGGAATATCCTCTCTGTACCCATCTTCACCATAAGGAAAAAGCAAAGGATATTATAGTCCTAAATATGCAGCATTTAGTTCACTTATCCTTTGTAGCTGCCCAGATTGTGTTTCTATAATGATATCGCGATCACTTCCAGAAACTTCAAAATCACCAACCACCAAAGCAGCTACTTCTGGTATTGTTGGTAAGTTGTATCTTCTACCATCAGTACCTCTTTTTCCGATTAATCTGAGCTTAACATTGGAGTCTATATTCTCTTGGAATCGATCTCTGACCATCCTAAATGTCTTTGCCAAAACACTATTGTCATCAAGCATTTGTTTCAGATCAGAAACAATTTCTGCATGAAGTTTATTAATATCTTGGCCACGACTGAAACAAATATATGATATCAATAAAGGTTTTAACATTTATTGTTATTTTCATATTATCATATAATAAAAATAAATAAGACTAACCTGATATATATATATATATATATATATATATATATATATATATATATATATATAATTGTGCAAATTTTGGAGTAGATCCTTCAGGAGATAGTAAGCTCCCAATTTGATGATAGTTTTGACCATATAATCTGAACGTTCTTGGCCGTCTTTTCTGGTTGATAGAGACATCAACCTTACCCCCCATTGAAGTAAATGAGAAAATAGAGTTATAACTCCGAATATTTTCTCAAAAATGGCTACTTTTAGGACCTATATTAAAACCATTGCAAAATGCTAAATGTGAATATAAGTAGATTTGAACATGTTGATATTAAAAGTTATAATTCCTCTAACCTGATCCAAACAAAAGTTGTTCCAAAATTTCAGGAGGCTTCTTAAGATCTGGAAGCTTTATTTTTCCACGATCACAACACATTGTGAAAATAGGTTTTTTTGAGTTGTAATGCTTGCGGATTCTTTCTTCATGCCCAAAAAGCGCCCCGCTCTTTTCGCATTCATATGTAGCATCTCCTATGTCCCAGTAATCTATACTTGCAATAGTATATAAAGTCAAAGACAATATTATTGATTTGTTTTATCGAACTGCGTTGTGTGAATAAGGAGGTTCACATAAGTACCTTCAGTGTAAATTTCACCACATTCAACATCCACCTCTAAGAAAAGTAGTAGTTAAATAAAGTAATAGGGATGATACGTAGATATATACATCTATATTTGTCAATATAGATTGTTCTTTAATAACAACTGAAAAGTGCAAAGGTATGGTTGTCATACCTGGATATTCTTCATCATCTTCATATCCTATATTATTTTGCAACTGCCGTGTTATGTGTAAAATTTGTTAGTGTATATTGATCTAAGACAATTACTACTGCTACTTCTGCTCCGCCAATCATCCATAGGCTCTCGTAGAGAAGCTTTCCCCTTATTGTACACTCTACTTAAGTAACTTTAGATTCATATAGCCACATATTGTATAATGTCATTATTTAAAGGTAAATCAATATCTAATAGAAACATACCTTGTATGACAGTGTTGTTTATTTCAGCCTCGATTTCTAGTAAGAGTGTTACAGTAAATAATATTCATTAATTGTAACGACCCGACCGGTCGTTTTGAGCCCTAACGCGCCGTTCATGTCACGACCTGATTCCCCAACCCGGTCATGATGGCGCCTCTCGTGAAGACAAGGCCAGCCAGAACAACGCAACACCTCTTTTTAAGCAATTAATTAACATTAACAATTCTAACACATGCTTAATATAGTCAATAATGCGGAATCAGCGATAATAAAAAGGGAAACCATCCCGACACAGCCCAAAATCGGGGTGTCACAAGTCATGAGCTACTACAGAGTTTGCTTAAGTCTACAAAGTGTAATATCTGATACAATAGTCTGAAGGAAACATAAATGATGAAAGATAGGGGAAACAAGGGACTGGAGACGTCAACAGCTACCTCGTAACTCCAACTCGCTGCCTGGTCTGGAAGGAATCAGTGCTCAGGTGCGGACTCTGCTATGCCTGAATCTGCACACATGGTGCAGGGAGTAATGTGAGTACTCCGACCCAGTGAGTAATAATAATAAATAATAACCAAAGGCATGAAAACACATAAGTGCACAAGGCAATTCTACATCGAGCAGTAAATCACTTAAAGCAGTAAAAAAGTAAAGAGTCAAATGAAATCTCCTTTTAAAAACAGGTAAATCAGGTAAAACAACAAGTAAATAGTGAGTAGAAATCTTCCCCTCGGGCCCAGTATCAATCTCTCAGCACAGTATCATCCCCTCGGTCTCAGTATCAGTCACTCAGCATAATATCAGCCCCTCGAGCTCACTCTCAAATCATATGGGTACCTGCGCTCACTGTGGGGGTGCAGACTCTGGAGGGGCCCCTTACGGCCCAAGCGCTATATCAACATAAGGCCTGAAAGCCTCCTCACATCACTCACGAGGCCTGAAAGCCTCCTCACATCTCACAAGGCCTGAAAGCCTCCTCACATCACTCACAAGGCCTGAAAGCCTCACTCAGTCCAGAAAACATCATAAGCCCCTCGGGACTCAATAAAATAGTAGTGCTTAGCCCAAACAATAGTGAAAATATCATTTAAGTCTCAAAGTTCAATTAAAGCAGCTTGAGTTTGTAAAACAGTATAATCAACATGACTGAGTTCAAATGGTATATCAAATAGTGAGGAAACAGTGATAAAAATCCACAAAGGATTCAAGTAGGCGGCGTGAAGCCCAAATATGGCAATAGGCCCAAATCATGTTGATAACAGTTACATCTCAGTCAAATATGCGGTAAAAATATCAATCGGGACGGACCAAGTCACAATCCCTAGTAGTAAACGACCCTGTGCTCGTCATTAAGCGCGTGTTTCACCTCAATATAGCACTACGTCGTGCAAATCCGGGATTTCAAACCCTCGGGATATCATTTACTATCATTACTCACCTCAAGCCGGCCAAAATCCTAGCTCGCTATGCCCTTGCCTCTCAAATCGGCCTCCTCGCGCGTCGAATCTGATCAAAACCACAACGAATACATCACAATAGGCTAAGGGAACATAACCCAATCGAAAAGAATCGAAAAACATCGAAAATCACGAAATTTGCAAAACCCGAGCCCCGGGCCCACTTCTCAAATTCCAGCAAATTTTACAGCAACGGATTCTTTATCTCGCCACGAGTTTACACATATCAAGAACTTCCAAATCCGAGCTCAAATGACCCATCAAAACCCAATTTGAAATACCAAAACTCAAGCCCTAGTTCTTCCCCTTTTTGATAAATTTTCATGAATTTCTAGGTTGATTCTACCATTAAATCATGTAATTAGGTCATAGAACTCAGCTCCAATCAATCCCAGTCGAAATCCCCTTCAATTCTCGTCCAAAAGCTCTCAAGGATGTTCAAAAATGGTGGAAAAATACTTTAGCTCACGGAACAAAATGAAGTTTTAAAACCCTTTCTGACCAGACCTTTTCGCATCTGCGATTCATATACCACATCTGAGATTTCCGCTTCTGCGGATTTCCACTTAAACGCCTGGACCGCTTCTGCGGTCAAACTCCGCATCTGTGGATTCAGCTCCTGCGGAAAATCGTTCGCTTCTGCGGAAAATCCCCAATGGCCAATATCCGCATCTGCGGTTCCAACATCGCATCTGCGGCACCGCAGATGCGGCTCCAAGCCCGCATCTGCGAAAAACCAACCTTCCAAGAATCTCGCACCTGCGATCCACCTCCCCGCATCTGCGAGACAGCATCTGCGGTCCTATTTCCGCAGATGCGGAAATACCAGAACCAGCAAAACTCAGCAATAACACAAGTCCAAAATTCATCCCGATGGCCATCCGAAATCACCCCGAGGCCCCCGGGACCTCAACCAAAAGTGCCAATCCATCTTAAAACATCATTCGAACTTGCTCCAATCATCAAAACACCACAAACAACACCAAAACCATCAAATTACATCGGATTCAAGCCTAAGTTCTTCAAAAACTTCCGAAACACGCATTTGATCAAAAAACCCAGCCAAAACACCTCCGAATGACCTGAAATTTGGCGCACACAGCCCAAATCACCTAACGAAGCTACAGCAACTCTCGGAATTCCATTCCGACCCTCGGATCAAATTCTCACCTATCAACCAGAATTCGCCAAAATACTATCTTCGCCAATTCAAGCCTTTCCTTCCAAAACCTCTCCAATCCAGCTCGATCACATAAGATACGGATAATGAAGCATAAAGAAGCTGAAAAAATGGGAAAATGAAGCGGTAACTCACGTAACGACGGGTCGGGTCGTCACATCATCCCCAACTAAAACAAACGCTCGTCCTCGAGCGGGTCAAGAAACATACCTGAAGCCTCAAACAGGTGAGGATATCTGCTCCGCATCTCCCACTCTGTCTCCCAAGTAGCCTCCTCCACGGGCCGACCTCTCCATTGCACTTTCACTAAAGCAACATCCTTTGACCTCAACTTCCAAACGTGACGTTCCAAAATGGCTGTTGGCTCTATATCATATGTCAAATCATCATCCAACTGAACTGTGCTGAAGTCCAATACATGGGACGGGTCCCCAACATACTTCCGGAGCATAGATACATGAAATACCAGATGCACGCCCGACAAGCTGGGTGGCAAGCCAAGCTCACAAGCCACCTCCCCAATCCTCCTAAGTACCTCAAAAGGCCCAATAAACCGCGGACTCAACTTCCCTTTCTTTCCAAACCGCATAACACCCTTCATGGGCGAAACCTTCAGCAAGACCTTCTCACCAACCATATAAGACACATCTCGAACCTTCCGGTCCGCATAACTCTTCTGGCGCGATTGTGCTGTACGAAGCCTTTCCTAAATCAGCTTCACCTTCTCCAAGGCATCCTGAACCAACTCTGTCCCCAATAGCCTAGCCTCGCCGGGCTCGAACCAACAACAGGAGATCTACACCGCCTCCCATACGACGCCTCATACGGAGCCATCAGAATGCTCGATTGATAACTGTTGTAGGCAAACTCTGCAAGCGGCAAAAACCCATCCCAAGAACCTCCAAAATCAATAACACAGGCACACAACATGTCCTCCAATATCTGAATAGTACGCTCGGACTGTCCGTCCGTCTGAGGATGAAATGTTGTGCTCAACTCCACCTGTGTACCTAACTCTCGCTGAAAAGTCTTCCAGAATTGAGAAGTAAACTGAGTACCCCTATCTGAGATAATAGACACTGGAACACCATGCAATCGGACAATCTCCTGGATAAAGATCCCTACTAGCCGCTCCGAAGAATAGGTAGTACATACCGGAATGAAGTGCGCGGACTTGGTCAGCCGATCCACAATCACCCAAATCGAATCGAACTTCTTCAAAGTCCGAGGAAGACCGCTCACAAAATCCATAGTGATCCTCTCCCACTTCCACTCGGGAATAATCATCCGCTGAAGTACGCCACCCGGTCTCTGATGCTCATATTTCACTTGCTGACAGTTGAGGCACCGAGCCACAAATCCTACAATATCTTTCTTCATTCTTCTCCACCAATAGTGCTGCCTCAAATCCTGATACATCTTCGCGGCACCCGGATGAATGGAATATCGCGAGCTATGGGCCTCCTCCAATATCAACTCCCGAAGCCCATCCACAATGGGCACACAAATCCGGCCCTGCATCCTCAACACACCATCCTCACCAATGGTCACGTCTCTGGCATCATCATGCTGGACCCTGTCCTTAAGGACAAGCAAATGCGGATCATCATACTAGCGCTCTCTGATGCGATCATATAAGGAAGACCGAGACACCACACAAGCCAACACCCAACTAGGCTCCGAAATATCTAGTCTCACCAACCGGTTGGCCAAGGCCTGACCATCAACTGCAAAGGGCCTCTCCCCAACTGGAATGTACGCCAAACTCCCCATACTAACTACCTTTCGGCTCAAAGCATCGGCCACTACATTGGCCTTCCCCGGGTGATACAGAATGGTGATGTCATAATCCTTAAGTAACTCTAGCCACCTCCGCTGCCTCAAATTAAGATCCTTTTGCTTGAACAAATGCTGAAGACTGCGATGATCGGTGAATACCTCACAAGATACGCCATACAAGTTGTGCCTCCAAATCTTAAAAGCATGAACTATAGCAGCCAACTCCAAATCATGTACTGGGTAGTTCTTCTCGTGGGGCTTCAACTGACGAGAAGCATAAGCAATAACTCTACCCTCCTGCATCAACACACATCCAATCCCAACTCTCAAAGCATCACAATATACAGTATGAGAACCTGAAGCCGATGGAAAAACCAATACTGGAGCTGTGGTCAAAGCTGTCTTGAGCTTCTGAAAGCTCTCCTCGCACTCGTCCGACCATACAAATGGAGCACCCTTCTGAGTCAACTTGGTCAAGGGCGATGCGATAGAGGAAAATCCCTGAACAAACCGGTGATAATAACCTGCCAAACCAAGGAAACTACGAATCTCTGTGGCTGAGGTCGGTCTGGACCAACTTTGAACCGCCTCTATCTTTTTCGGGTCGACCTGAATACCCTCGCTGGACACCACGTGCCCCAAGAAAGCCACTGAACTGAGCCAGAACTCACACTTGGAGAACTTTGCATAAAGCTTCTTCTCCCTCAATCTCTGCAATACAACTCGCAAATGCTGCGCGTGCTCCTCCTGACTACGCGAGTACACCAAAATATCATCAATAAAAACAATAACGAACGAATCCAGATAAGGCCGGAATACAATGTTCATCAAATGCATGAACGCTGCAAGGGCATTGGTCAGCCCAAAGGACATAACAAGAAACTCATAGTGCCCATATCTAGTCCTGAAAGCAGTCTTAATAATATCTGAATCCCTGATCTTCAACTGGTGATAGCCCGAACGGAGATCAATCTTGGAGAACACCCTCGCTCCCTGAAGTTGGTCAATAAATCATCAATGCGACTTAGGGGATACTTGTTCTTCACTGTCACTTTGTTCAATTGCCTGTACTCAATGCACATTCTCATGGTGCCATCCTTCTTCTTCACAAACAGAACCGGTGCACCCCACGGTGACACACTAGGCCGAATAAAACCCTTTATCTAGGAGTTCCTGAAGCTGATCCTTCAATTCTTTCAACTCCGCTGGTGCCATACGATATGGCAGAATGGAAATGGGCTGAGTGCCTGGCACCAGGTCAATACCAAAATCAATATCCCTGTTCGGGGGCATGCCCGGCAGGTCTGCAGGGAAAATATCTGGAAACTCCCTCACAACTGGAACAGAATCAATGCTAGGAGTCTCAGCTCCAACATCTCTCACAAACGCCAAATATGAAAGGCAGCCCTTCCCAACCATACGCTGGGCCTTTAAGAATGAAATCACCCTACTAGGAACATAATTAGTCACACCACGCCACTCGTTCCTCGGGACACCCGGTATAGCCAAAGTGACTATCTTAGCATGACAGTCTAGAATAGCATGACACGGAGGCAACCAGTCCATGCCTAAAATAATATCAAAATCCATCATGCTCAATAGCAATAGATCAACTCGGGTCTCCAGACCCCCAATAGTCACCAAACATGACCGGTACACATGGTCTACAACAATAGTATCGCCCATCGGGGTAGATAGATGAACAGGTAAAGCAAGACACCCTCGGGACGTACCCAAATGATGAGCAAAATATGAGGACACATAAGAATAGGTGGAACCGGGATCAAATAAGACTGAGGCATCTCTGTGGCAGACTGAAATAATACCTGTAATGACGGCATCTAAAGCAATGGCATCTGTCCTGCCCTGAAGAGCATAAAAACGAGCATGACCACCGCCTGATCGACCTCCACCTCTGGGGCGACCCCTGGCTGCCTGGCCCTCACCCCTAGCTGGCTGGGCGGGTGCTGAAGAAACTAGACCAGAAGACGAGGGCTGACCCCTCTGCTGAGATGAGCTAGCAGCACGACGAGGACACTGCCTCCACATATGTCCAAACTCCCCGCACTCATAGCAACTCCCAGGTGCTGGAGAATATGACTGAAGGGAACCCCTCGCGCTGGAGTGACTAGCTGACGCACTCGGCCTAGAAGAACCCTGAGCAGACGGGGCACGAGATGAACTCTGTGCTGGAAGAGCGCTGAGTGAAGGCTGACTGTGCTGAGAACCATGATAACCACGACCTGAAGATGCCCCACGATACTCGAGACGAGCCGACTGAGCGGTCCTGAAAGAACAACCCCTACCATGCTGGAACTGGCCCCTCGAAGGAGCGCCAATGTAACTACCAGAACCTCGAGGCCTCTTGGCCTCCCTCTCCTCTCGATCCTGACGGCGAACCGCCTCAATCTCTCGGGCTATATCAACCACCTCCTCGAATGTAGCACCCAGTACTCTCTCTCTACTTATGAGAATACGGAGATGGTAGTTAAGGCCATCAACAAATCTCCTGATATGCTCGCGATCAGTTGGAACCATCCAAACGGCATGACGAGCTAGCTCTGAAAACCTCATCTCATACTGAGACACAGCCATATCTCCCTGCCGTAGCCACTCAAACTGCATACGCAGCTCCTCTCTGCGGGACTGCGGTACACACTTCTCCAAGAAGAGAGTGGAGAACTCCTGCCAAGTCAAAGGTGCTGCACCAGTCGGCCTACGCCTCTCATACGCCTCCCACCAAGTGAAGGCAGCCCCAGTAAACTAAAAGGTGGTAAAAGCCACACCACTAGACTCGAGAATCCCTGCTGTACGGAGCATCCGCTAACATCTGTCCAGAAAACCCTGGGCATCCTCGCCCTCAGCACCACTGAATATCGGAGGCTGGAGTCTACCAAATCTCTTAAGACAACGCTGCTTATCCTCCGGCATAGCTGGAACCCTGAACTCCTGCACTGGTGCAACTGGCTGGGCTGGAGGTGCCTCTGGAGTCTGTAATCCTTGCACTACCTGCTCAGGTGTGCGAGCAACGGGGGTTTGATTGCCTCCCCCAGCCTGCGAAGTAGCTGCTGCTGTGGTGGCTGAAAACGACCTGAGCCAGGCCAGTGCAAACTGTCAAAATCTGAGCTAAAGTCTCCTCGAGGCCAGGAATCACGATGGGCACAGCTAGTGCCTGAACTGGTGCTGTTGGAGCCTGATCCTGAGCTGGGGCAACTGGTGGATCAACAGGCGCTGCCCCTGTTGCTCTGCCTCTGCCACGACCACGACCGCGTCCACGGCCCTCTGGTGGTCTCAGTGGGTGGTACTGGTGGTCGTCCATCTCGTCCGGTAGCTCGTGTCCTCACCATCTGTGAGAGAATGGAATAAAGAGAAGTTTAGTACTCGGATCAACAAGTTCGCGCGACAGAAATTTCAAGAATGTGGAATTTTCCTAAAGGCTCTGCAGCCTCCCAAGGATAAGTACAGACGTCTCCGTACCGATCCGCGAGACTCTACTAAACCAGCTCATTACTCGTGAGACCTAGTAACCTAGGCTCTGATACCAACTTGTCATGACCTAATTCCCCAACCCGGTCGTGATGGCGCCTCTCATGAAGACAAGGCCAGCCAGAACAACGCAACACCTCTTTTTAAGCAATTAATTAACATTAACAATTCTAACACATGCTTAATATAGTCAATAATGCGGAATCAGCGATAATAACAAGGGAAACCATCCCGACACAGCCCAAAACCGGGGTGTCACAAGTCATGAGCTACTACAGAGTTTGCTTTAGTCTACAAAGTGTAATATCTGATACAATAGTCTGAAGGAAACATAAATGATGAAAGATAGGGGAAACAAGGTGCTGCGGACGTCAACAGCTACCTCGTAACTCCAACTTGCTGCCTGGTCTGGAAGGAATCAGTGCTCAGGTGCGGACTCTGCTATGCCTGAATCTGCACATATGGTGCAGGGAGTAATGTGAGTACTCCGACCCAATGAGTAATAATAATAAATAATAACCAAAGGCATGAAAACACATAAGTGCACAAGGCAATTCTATATCGGGCAGTAAATCACTTAAAGCAGTAAAACAGTAAAGAGTGAAATGAAATCTCCTTTTAAAAATAGGTAAATCAGGTAAAACAACAAGTAAATAGTGAGTAGAAATCTGCCCCTCGGGCCCAGTATCAATCGCTCAACACAGTATCAGCCCCTCGGGCTTAGTATCAGTCACTCAACATAATATCAGCCCCTCGGGCTCACTCTCAAATCATATGGGTACCCGCGCTCACTGTGGATGTGCAGACTCCGGAGGGGCCCCTTACGGCCCAAGCGCTATATCAACATAAGGCTTGAAAGCCTTCTCACATCACTAATAAGGCCTGAAAGCCTCCTCACATCACTCACAAGGCCTGAAAGCCTCCTCACATCACTCACAAGGCCTGAAAGCCTCCTCCCATCACTCATAAGGCCTGAAAGCCTCCTCACATCACTCACAAGGCCTGAAAGCCTCACTCAGTCCAGAAAATATCATAAGCCCCTCGGGCCCCAATAAAATAGTAGTGCCCAGCCCAAACAATAGTGGAAATATCATTTAAGTCTCAAAGTTCAATTAAAGCAGCTGAGTTTGTAAAACAGTATAATCAACAGGACTGAGTTCAAGTGGTATATCAAAATAGTGAGGAAACAGTGATAAAAATCCACGAAGGATTCAAGTAGCCGGCGTGAAGCCCAAAATATGGCAATAGGCCCAAATCATGTTGATAACAGTTACATCTCAGTCAAATACGCGGTAAAAATATCAATCGGGACGGACCAAGTCACAATCCCCAGTAGTAAACAACCCCGCGCTCGTAATTAAGCGCGTGTTTCACCTCAATATTGTAAGGCCCCGAAAATTTTCGCTAAGTAATTTAGGATTTCGTGGTGTCACGTAGGCTTATTATAATATTTTTATGTTCTATTAACATGGTGTACATCCATTGGATTTGGTAAATATGTGTATAAGTCTTATGGTAAGTAATTTGGGATCCAAGGAAAGGCCTAAGTCTAAGAAAAATTGGAAAAGTCAATAATAGGCTAAAATTCCCAACGATCTTGCACTAGTCCATACTTTGAACGAGCATATCTAAATATCTATAAGGTTTTAGGTGATTTATAATCTATCAAATTAAAGGTCTTCGAGTCTAGTTTCCGACTCTTCAAACCGTTTGTCATTTGGACATTCCTACACAAAGTTATGATCAAAATACCAAAACCTGGAAAAATGCGATTCTGCGTGAAAGCTGCGATCGCAGATTTAACTCTGCAGACCGCATAACCATTTTGCGATCGCAGAATGGTCGCAAAATGAGGCAGAACAGCCCAGTTCTGGGCAACGAGTTCTGCGACGAATCTGCAGCCCGCATACCCATTCTGCGGTGGATTCTGCGGTAGCATACTTGACATCGGAGGGTTAATTTTTTAATTTTTATAACCCGACCCCATTTTAATATATAGGCTTTAGGGTTCATTTTGGGGTCATTTTCTACTGATTTTAGAGAGAGCTGAGAGCATTTTAGAGAGAGAAGGAGGAACCCAACATTTAAATCATCCAATCTTGCATCAATCTTCAAGAATCAAAGATCCTAATCACAAGTTCTTCAACTAAGAGGTAAGATTCTATACCCTAGGTTTTAATTTCGAGTTTGGAGTATAAGATGGGTTATTAAGGTATGATTCTTGGGTGTATTAATATTGTGTATACATGCATGTTCAACTTAGGTTTATGGGAAGATTGTTTAACATAAATAAGTAAAGATTTGGTTGGGGAATGAAGGAAAACCTTGAAAAAGAAACTTGAGATTAAGATGCTCACCTAGTATTTGATAAAATGCTCAAATGAGATGAAACCATGAATACCTTTCTAATTTGTGTTCAATTTTGTTATGTCTCAAACTAGATTGGAATTGCTAGAATTTCCGGAACGTTGTAGTAACTTAAAGAAAGCTTAAACGAGGTATGTATGGCTAACTTTAACTCTTGTAGAATCCCCTTGTTGTGACGAGCATACGGTATGTGTACCTTGTATGAAAATATGTGAATTGATTGCCTTAGTTGATTTCTATACCACCAAGTTATATGTGATTGTGAGAAGTGATTTGATGTGCCTATC
The DNA here is from genome assembly GCF_001879085.1 of Nicotiana attenuata. NCBI lineage: Eukaryota > Viridiplantae > Streptophyta > Magnoliopsida > Solanales > Solanaceae > Nicotiana > Nicotiana attenuata. The sequence goes on from NW_017674232.1 coordinate 91,365, forward strand.
TTGTTATGTGCAAAGTTTGTAAAAGCTTGAGGATGTCGACATGGAAGTATGTGTTTACTTATGTGAACTATTTGTGAACTCTTGTGATTAATGTGCCTTGAACGTTGTTAGTTAAGTCTTACGATATGATGGTGCAAGTAATTGGAAACAAATCAAATGTGGGTGTGTGATTGTGAAAGTGTTATGTGGAAAGAACTGAGAAACAAATGATGGAAGAAAATCGTAAATGATGCATTTGGAACAACTGTGGTAATAACATATTTGGCTTGTTGTGGGTAATTATTATGGTGACTTAAATTGCATATGAGTTGTTGAATATGATGAAATGGTATTGATGGCTACGGAAATTCTTGTGAATTGTTGTGGTTGTTCTTTGAGAATTGTTGTTGTTGTTCTTGTGAATTGTTGTTGTTGTATGTTGTTTGTGAATTGTGATTGTTCGGTGGATCGGGTTGCGCGCCGCAACACGAAGTAATAAGGTGTGGGTTGTGGTAATAAGGGTGGCCGAGGTAATAAGGGTGGAAAGTGATCGAAATCACTATTGAAATAAAAATATGAGAAAATTGTGAAATCATTGATGTGATAATGTTGAAGGGGAAAAGGAGAGATTGTGAAACTTGTTTGGCTTTGATTGTTTCTTTCACGTGCATTTGATCGTTGATTTTATTGATGTCTGTTACTTGTGTGTTATTTGATTTTACTTGGGGTGAAGTTTGTTTATACATACCAGTACAATTCAAATGTACTGACGTCCCTTTTGCCGGGGGCGCTACATTCGTGTTATGATTGTAGGTGGTTCTATAGAAGGTACTCTAGTCCACCGACAGTGGCACCTTATCCATTTCCCGTCAGCTGTATTGGTGAGCCCCTTTCCTCTCGGGGCCCTGTGTGGCTCATGCCGCTCTTCTTCCCGGAGTCTTATTTTGGTATTTTTGTAAGGTATAGCCGGAGCCTTATTGCCGGCATTTCCATATTAGTCATTAGTTGTACTTAGAGGCTCCGTAGACAGGTTGTGGGTAGTGTCGGGCATGGGAATTTAAAATAGAAATATTGATGTTTGGCAATGATGTATAAAACTTCTAATACCTTTAATATTGCGAATGAAGTTGCTAATGAAAATGAAATGGAAATCGTTAATGATATGTTTATAGAGTTTGATTAATGGAGTCCATCTCCTAGTTATTCATGAGTTAGATTGGGTAGAATGAGATCTAACAGGCTTGCTCGGTCGGGTTTACTCGGTTGAGCGCCGGCCGCGCTCCTCAAATTTTGGGGCGTGACAAACTTGGTATCAGAGCCTAAGGTTTTAAAGTGTCCTAGGATGTCTCGGAGCCGTGTCTAGTAGAGTCCTTCTTATCGGTGTGTTGTCGACCACATCTATAAGTTGGAGGCTATTCAGACATTTAGGAATTTCACCCTTCTTTTATACTCCAATCGTGCAATAGAGCTCAAGTTAGGGAGCTAATTTCCTCTCTCTAAGTCTTATTCTCAAGATTGGTAACCTTGATGCCATAATCCGCGAGTCCGAGTGGATTTCCCAAGGGTCTTGCTAGGAGAATGTATTGAGATGTGGATAGATTGGTAAAACATATCGCTAAGAGGGGAGTGTCCTTGTCCCTATTGATGTCTCTGCACCATCAGATCATGTGGTATGTCAGCATGTTACCTACGTACATTAGAGATTTGGAGTCGAGGGGTATCGATTAAGCTATTGCCCTATCAACCTAACGTCGTTAAGTGAGTCAAATCAGAATTTCTACTCAATGTGTATGTACATCCCTATTGAAGATTTCTCATAAACGTGGTCTTAGCAAGGTGTTGAATAACAAAACATTACGTGTATCAACTCTTTGAACGAGACGCACTATTCGTGAATCTACTCTATTATGAATCCTCTTATTTACATTCTTGTGGAATTAATTTCTATAATTATGCCCTTAAATAGAGTTATAACTCTAGGATTGATACTTCCCACTTGCTTTTCCTAAATTCTCACCAAGGGATTATATCCGATGAATTTCTTACAGAATCCCTTTATTTAATTGGACAAAATCTACTCGCTTGTGCCCCTACATGCACCGTCGTAAAATTTATCTTTATGGTGCCAAGTTCCATGCAAAGCATCCCAGCGTTGTGATCCTTCTCGAGNACCACATCTATAAGTTGGAGGCTATTCAGACATTTAGGAATTTCACCCTTCTTTTATACTCCAATCGTGCAATAGAGCTCAAGTTAGGGAGCTAATTTCCTCTCTAAGTCTTATTCTCATGATTGGTAACCTTGATGCCATAATCCGCGAGTCCGAGTGGATTGCCCAAGGGATTGTTAGGAGAATGTATTCAGATGTGGATAGATTGGTAAAACATATCGCTAAGAGGGGAGTGTCCTTGTCCCTATTGATGTCTCTGCACCATCAGATCATGTGGTATGTCAGCATGTTACCTACGTACGTTAGAGATGTGGAGTCGAGGGGTATCGATTAAGCTATTGCCCTATCAACCTAACATCGTTAAGTGAGTCAAATCAGAATTTCTACTCAATGTGTATGTACATCCCTATTGAAGAGTTCTCATAAACGTGGTCTTAGCAAGGTGTTGAATAACAAAACATTACGTGTATCAACTCTTTGGACGAGACGCACTATTCGTGAATCTACTCTATTATGAATCCTCTTATTTACATTCTTGTGGAATTAAATTCTATAATTATGCCCTTGAATAGAGTTATAACTCTAGGATTGATACTTCCCACTTGCTTTTCCTAAATTCTCACCAAGGGATTATATCCGATGAATTTCTTACAGAATCCTTTTATTTAATTGGACAAAATCTACTCGCTTGTTCCCCTACATGCACCATCGTAAGATTTACCTTTGTGTGCCAAGTTCCATGCAAAGCATCCCAG
>NW_017674232.1:98554-99425 GCF_001879085.1 Nicotiana attenuata
ATTAAGATGCTCAACTAGTATTTGATAAAATGCTCAAATGAGCTGAAACCATGAATACCTTTCTAATTTGTATTCAATTTTGTTATGTCTCAAACTAGATTGGAATTGCTAGAATTTCCGGAACGCTGTAGTAACTTAAGGAAAGCTTAAACGAGGTATGTATGGCTAACTTTAACTCTTGTAGAATCCCCTTGTTGTGACGAGCATACGGTGTGTGTACCTTGTATGAAAATATGTGAATTGATTGCCTTAGTTGATTTCCATACCACCAAGTTATATGTGATTGTGAGAAGTGATTTGATGTGCCTATCTTGTTATGTGCAAAGTTTGTAAAAGCTTGAGGATGTCGACATGGAAGTATGTGTTTACTTATGTGAACTATTTGTGAATTCTTGTGATTAATGTGCCTTGAACGTTGTTGGTTAAGTCTTACGATATGATGGTGCAAGTAAATGGAAACAAATCAGATGTGGGTGTGTGATTGTGAAAGTGTTATGTGGAAAGAACTGAGAAACAAATGATGGAAGGAAATCGTAAATGATGCACTTGGAACAACTGTGGTAATAACATATTTGGCTTGTTGTGGGTAATTATTGTGGTGACTTAAATTGCATATGAGTTTTTGAATGTGATAAAATGGTATTGATGGCTACGGAAATTCTTGTGAATTGTTGTGGTTGTTCTTTGAGAATTGTTGTTGTTGTTCTTGTGAATTGTTGTTGTTGTGTGTTGTTTGTGAATTGTGATTGTTCGGTGGGATCGGGTTGCGCGCCGCAACACGAAGTAATAAGGTGTGGGTTGTGGTGATAAGGGTGGCCGAGGTAATAAGGGTGGAAAGTGATCGAAATCACTATTGAAATGAAAATATGAG
>NW_017674232.1:103705-104444 GCF_001879085.1 Nicotiana attenuata
AGACTAGGTGAGCTTGATTTCCTCGAGCGACCCGCAGCTAGTATAGCTTCTCTCAGGATTTCATTTCATTTTCTGTCCAATTGTATTCCGGACCGCCGTTGTACTTTATTCGATTTTTCTTAGAAATTGCTCATGCACTTGTGACACCGGGTTCTGGGATGGTTGTAAAGTATTTTTTTGTATCAACTGCTTATTAATTACTTTGATTTGAGACGATTATCTTTTAAATTGAAAAATTTGAAGAAAAGTCACAGTTTTCAAAAGTATTAAAATGAGGAATTAACTAAGTATTTTGGGTTGGCTTGCCTGACGGTGGTGTCCGGCGCCATCACGACCCTTAGTGAATTTTGGGTCGTGACATTAATGTTAACATTGTAGTTTATTTTTAACTAACAACAATGAGAATTTTAAATGCTTACCTTCTATTATTGGAGTTCCATCTAAATCTGGCAGAGAATTATGCATTTACATATCTACAGAGTAGTAGGATTGTTAGTACTAAATGAAAGGTTAATATGACAATCAAACTTTTAATACCATCTTCGGTTGGAGTGTCATTTAAATCGGGCAATATATTGTCATCGTACACACCTATGATGAGAATGTATAATTTTAAAAGTAATACAGATAGAACAAAATAAGTGAACAAAAAATGCATATAATGAAGGTCTAAAATAAGAACACCATTGAGGAACTAACCTTCAAAAAGCATGTCCGCACAATGAGTTTTATATGCATC
>NW_017674233.1:0-9510 GCF_001879085.1 Nicotiana attenuata
TTTCAGACTAGAGTCTGATTAGGCCTCTGTTGACTTATTCTGATGTAATTTTCTTTTATTTTATTTTTCTTGATTCATTCGGGTTGTAATAATTTATAATAACTATTGGGGGTGTATAGTGAAGGGGGGGTCACTCATGTTATGCATGTGGGTAGACATCATGCTTTAGGTATTTATTTCTGCAATCACAGCCTGTTTTTTCGCTTATGCATCCACATATAGAAATCATGCCTATAAGTTTATGCATCCACATATAGAAATCCTGCCTATAAGTTTATGAATCTACATATAGAAATCTTGCCTATAAGTTGTTTCATTACTGCATTAGAAATCCTGCCTATAAGTTGTTTCATTACTGCGTTAGAAATCCTGTCTATAAGTTATGCATTTCATTAGAAATCATGTCTATAAGTCTCTGCACTTCTGCATATAGAAATCATGATTATAAGTTTCCTACACTTCTGCACATACACATGTCATTAGGCAAACAATCCATAGGTTAAAAAATAATCAATTGCATCTTAGATACCATGCTCTTAGGATTCCTGCACTTACATAACCGTTTTAGAATCAATAACACTTAGAATTAATGCCTATAGGAGCAATCGTTTCAATCCGATTCACCCGCAAANCTACTTGCAATCGTTATGTAAGAATTGTCTTGTATGTTTATTTGTTGTTTATATTTAAAGTCACAATTATAGCATGGTCGGGAACCACACTAGTAGATCTTGGGGGGTGCCTAACACCCTCCCCCCGAGATAATTTCAAGCCCTTACACATTCTCTGGTTCTTCTTCTCTTCATTTCTTTCTTAGTGACCTAATGCACTTAATCATTAGGTGGCGACTCTTCTAAACCTCAAACCCAATTCCCACAAGGAAAAGAATTGTCCGCCCAAATGTCGTAAACCCGATTTCGGCTTTAGAAAAAGGGGGCATCGACAGCATGGCGACTCTGCTGGGGATTTCTTTAAGGCTTTTACCATTTCATGCTATTTGTGACTTCATGCTTCTTTACATGTCTTTACTTGTTTTTAAGTATTTATTCTTTCTTCTGTTGCGAAACTAACTTGGTTCTTTGTTTCTTTTCTTTAATGCTTTCTTTTATCGCTTTCCTTCAATACTGTTGTAAAACTGCAATTATTGTAACCATTATTTTATGAACGTGAAAGTACATGACAATTTGTTGATTATTGTATTGCACTTTTTTCGACATCATATTCCACTCGTGCCAAACAAAAGACCTTAGCAACGCTTATAATGAGTGGTTGCGCTCTTCCGATATTATCACTCCCTAAATCCGGCAAAGGCATATTTGCGGTAAAACCAGTCGATCAACAGTGTAGTCGACGGTTCTGCGCCTTTCCCTCTTGAGTTGTCCGCTCAAGGGCACCAGTCTAAAACCCCATAGAAACCCTACTCTATTTAATTGTGCATGCATCATGGTCAAACCTAGCCGAGTCAGTTATGTTGTCCACATAATGACTCTTTAAGATAGCCTTGTCTAAAGTCCACTGGGTTTCCTTGAGACCCAAACGGACCTTACCACGTTCTGTGCATTCATTTGGAGAACTAAATGCTTCTTATGCTAATTATTGATGTAAATGTCGAGTCCGGTCGGGGAAAGGGGCCTAACCCTTTTGTTTTGCAGAAATGAGGCACGAAGTCCCCAGATTCGGCATGGTCACCCACATTCACCCCAAATTGCTAAGCTGGTGGAAGGATCTTCATTCCAGCGATCACTTCTGGGATCAAGTAGATAGGAGTTTTCATTTCTGCTTTATAAAATGTAATAAGGCATATGGCCACTAGTGACATCTTTATTTCCTGTTATTTAGTGTCCTTTTGAGATTCGTCTTATTTTTATCAATAAAATGAGGCATTTAGCATTTCTCCAAACTTACTTGTCGCTAGGCTTACCTCGGGCACAACGAGGCTCCCAATTTAGGACACGATTTATATTCTTACACTATGTGTTTAAATATTGCAATGTTTTCTTCTCACAATCCCTACTAACTTGTTACCTTTTGTTTTTACTTTTGCTTATTCCCCTCCCCAAAGGTTAGTTCGTGCACTCTGGCATCGTCATCATATTCCACAAGATCCAAGGATCCTCCGCCTCCTCCTCCTCCGAGTCCTATCAGAAAAAAGATGGAAGATTTGAGCAACATCAAAAAGGAAAGCTCAGTCAAAAGGGTAGAGACTTCTCAAGGTATTCATGTTTCCAAAGAAAATGCCTCCCAGCTCGAACAGAAGTTATTAAAATTTCAGGAAAAATTGGACCAAGTTCGGAACTTGGCAAGCTTGTCATTTTCCCTCACTACACCGGATATCAGCTTCCCCAACACTCAAAATCCCATACCTCCTCAAAACATCCCGAAGCCACAAAACCAATCCACTCCCCATCATCACTGCAACACATGCCACACTTCAAGCAACACCCCACTGCTCATCCCTGAACCACTAAACTCCGTAAATGATCATCACCACAACACCCCCATCTATGTGGAAACCATACCACACCCCATTCAGCCCGCCTCAAGCGCACCTGAGTCTGATGACAAAGACTCTCTTATAAAGAATCTGGCCGTAGAACTCAAGAAGTTGGATAGCCGAGTTCAGGGTGTTGAAAGAAGCAAGGGGATCGAGGGACTGAATTACGAAGACCTTTGCATTCAACCAGATGTCGAACTGCCCGAGGGGTACAAACCTCCCAAGTTCGAAATGTTCGATGGCACCAGGGATCCCAGAGTTTATTTGAGGACATACTCTGACAAGCTGGTCGGAGTAGGAAAGGATGAAAAGGTTCGCATGAAGCTCTTTATGAGAAGTCTGAAAGGGGACGCACTGTCTTGGTACATTAGCCAAGACCCGAAAAAGTGGTCAAACTGGGTGAGTATGGCATCAGATTTCATGGACAGGTTCAAATTCAACACGGAAAATGCGCCAGATGTGTTCTACATCCAGAACTTGAAAAAGAAACCCACAGAGACATTCCGCGAGTATGCCACCCGTTGGAGATCAGAAGCTGCTAAGGTCAGGCCGGCTTTAGAAAAAGAACAAATGAAAAGGTTTTTCATCCGGGCTCAAGACCCACAGTACTACGAAAGGTTGATTCTGATGAAGGCCAAAAATTCTCCGACATCATCAAGTTAGGGGAGAGAATCGAGGAAGGTATTAAAAGTGGTATGGCCACTAACTTTGAAGCATTACAGGCTACCAACAAGGCTCTACAGTCTGGTGGCACGTCCAAGAGAAGGGATGTGAGTGTCGTGATGGTTGCACAGAGAACAAAATCCCCAATCAAATACCAAACCTACCCAATACCCCCTCTTACATATCAACCTACCCCAAATTAGCCCGCACCTTCCTACCAAGCTCCACCGCCTGCATATCAGTCACCTCCATCTCCCACATACCAACCCACTTCACCTAAATATTCCCAACCCGCACAAGTCTACCAAGCCTACAGCACTCAACTATCCCACTATCAATCACCTCCTACTCGCCAAAACTTTCCTAGACCCCAACCAAATTTTGACCACAGACCTTCCAAACAATACACCGCCATTGCCGAACCAATCGACCAGCTGTACGAAAGACTCAAAGCCGCTGGTTATGTCACCCCTATCCCTGCCATAACTCCTGAAAACCCTTCCCAGTGGATTAACCCAAACAAAACCTGTGCATACCATTCTGGCATGAAGGGACATACTATTGATGAGTGTCGCTCCCTGAAGGACAAGATCCAGGCTTTATTGATAACAAGATTATCGTGTCAAAGGAGCCTGCTCCGAACATCCGCAGCAACCCTTTACCAGACCACAAGGGTGGAAGTGTTCATATGATTGAAATAGAAGATGATTGGGATCCCAAAGGATCAATCGGCTTGATCACGGAAGGTGACGATCCAAAGAAACCAACAGTCACTCTCAACCCGATTGTAGTCCAAATTCAGCCTTCTGAAGATGATGAGGTGAACATGTCCATACCGCTTCAGTTTGAAGCACCAGCCTCCGCAAAGACGTCAACACCAATAGAGGTCGAGTTTGGGTCTCCAAAGGCGCCTGAGCCCTTTGAAGTTGCTGTATTACCTACCAAGGCAAGGGTGCCTATTCCAGTACCAATGACAGCCGTAACACCGTTCCACACAAAATCTATACCGTGGGACTACACAGCCGAGGCAAGAAGGAAAGGAAAAGCCAAGTTCGGAGAAACAGTTGCAGCGCAGGGTATGACAAGAACCGGCAGGGTTTATACCCTAGAACACTTAGCTGAGTCGGGTAAGCAGACCTCTGGCCGACAAGCCATCATTGAAACTGGACCCGGTGATCTCTGGAGAAAGATACAAGCCAAGGAATACTCGGTCATTGACCAGCTGAACAAAACACCAACACAAATTTCTATCTTAGCTATATTACAAAGTTCTGATGCACGCAAGAATGCCTTATTGAAGGTATTGAGTGAGGCGTATGTACCAAGCAACATCACTGGAGGAGAAATGGCGAACATGGTGGGTCAAGTGTTGGAGAGTCATAAAATCACCTTTCACGAGGATGAGCTGCCACCGGAAGGATTGAGTCATAACAACGCATTGCACATCACTGTGCAGTGCGAGGATTATTTTATCACCCGGATTCTGGTCGATGGGGGGTCCAGCCTCAACATTTGTCCTCTAGTAACACTCAGAACCTTGGGAAAAGGGCTGCATGAAATCAAGGATGGGGCCATCAACGTCAAAGCTTTCGAAGGATCTCGAAGGTCCACTATTGGGGAAATTAGCCTACGCTTGCAAATAGGGCCCACTTGTTTTGATGTTGATTTTCAAGTGATAGACGTGCCGTCTTCTTACAATCTGCTGTTGGGACGACCATGGATCCATGCCGCTGGGGCCGTGGCATCAACACTACATCAGGCAGTGAAATTTGAATGGAATCACCAGGAGGTGATCATTCATGGTGACGGTAGCAACCCCATATATAGCCGACAGACCATTCCAGCAATTGGAGGAAGAAGAAGATTAGGTGGGGAAACTTACCACCACATCGAGCGGGTCAACGCAGTCGACAAAGACAAATGGTGGAACAACAAAATTGAAAGCATACTGAATTGGAGCGGATATGAACCTGGCAAAGGACTTGGCAAAAACATCCAAGGAATCGCTAAGCCTATCAAGCTCAAGAAGCATGGTACCACCTTCGGGTTGGGGTATGAGTATACCTGGGAAGAATTCAAGGACTGGTCGCCACCTTGGCGCGGCCCTTACTAAACATTGGAGCAGCCCATACCCCGTCTAGAGCAGACTTTTCAACCAGCCGAGGTTGTCTATGGGTCAGAAGAAGAGGAAGCATTAGCAGCGATGAGGAACTTGTTCCTGGAAGATGATGATATGGACTGTTGTGTCATTTTTGAGGAGGAGGGGGAGGAAGGCCCTTCCATACAGGCTGTGAGTAGAGGAGCACACCTCAGCAACTGGACCGTCAGAACTACCAGAGCCCGACATGCCTCGGGGTAGTAAGGCTGAACAAAGCATTACGCACTATTTTGCTTTATTAAGTTTATTTTCTTTTCGCATTTTTTCTTTTTTCGCAAGAAAGAGCTCCAATGTTCAAAACACTCATGGAATTTATTAAATTATTTCAATTTTCTTACAAATCTCTCTCTTATTATTTTCTCTCATTACTTTACTCAAACAGCATTACTATTACTTATCATGATGAACCAATGACTGTGACATGCAACGAGACAACGCGACAAACGGACACAGATTCAGAGGGAGATGATATACCGGAAAAAATTGTTAAGGAAGCCGAGAATTTTGAGAATAGGCCTAAGTCCAACCTGGACGAGACTGAGATCGTCAATCTAGGAGATGCAGAGAACATCAAAGAAACACGAGTCAGCGTTCACTTGTCACCGTCTGAGAAGGAAGAGTACACAAAATTTCTAAAGGAATATGAGGACATATTCGCATGGTCATATGACGACATGACTGGTCTAAGCACGTCCATTGTGGCTCACAAATTACCGACTGATCTGGCCTGTCCTCCAGTGAAACAGAAGCTCAGAAAGTTCAAGCCAGACATGAGTTTGAAAATCAACGAAGAAGTCACTAAGCAGGCAAAAGCTAAGGTCCTCCGGGTAGTAGAGTATCCGACATGGTTAGCCAATATTGTGCCAGTACCGAAGAAAGATGGGAAGGTCAGAATTTGCGTCGACTACCAGGACTCAACCGGGCCAGTCCCAAAGATGACTTTCCCTTGCCGAATATACACATCTTGATTGACAACTGCGCCAAGCATGAGTTGCAGTCGTTCGTTGATTGTTTTGCTGGGTACCATCAGATATGGATGGATGAAGAGGATGCTGAGAAAACTGCTTTCATTACGCCGTGGGGGATTTATTGTTACAAAATGATGTCGTTTAGGTTAAAAAATGCAGGGGCCACCTACATGAGGGCCATCACCACAATTTTTCATGACATGATACACAAGGAGATCGAAGTGTATGTAGACGACATCATCATCAAATCTAAGAAAGCCGCTGATCACATGGGAGATTTGAGGAAATTCTTCAATAGACTGAGAAGGTACAACGTGAAGCTGAATCCCGCAAAATGTGTATTTGGGGTTCCTGCCGGAAAACTACTTGGGTTCATTGTGAGCCGCCGAGGGATAGAATTGGATCCATCAAAGGTCAAAGCTATTCAAGAACTGCCGCCGCCGAAGAGCAAGAAGGAGGTTATGAGTTTCTTGGGGAGACTTAACTACATCAGCCGGTTCATCGCTCAGTCTACTGTCATTTGTGAGCCGATCTTTAAGATGTTGAATAAGGACGCCGCTACCAAATGGACTGACGGATTCCAGAAAGCCTTCGACAGAATCAAAGAGTACCTGTCAACACCGCCGGTTCTGGTTCCGCCCGAACCAGGTAGACCCCTGCTACTCTACCTTGCAGTAATGGATGGAGCGTTTGGTTGTGTTCTGGGGAAGCATGATGAACGGGGAGAAAAGAGCAGGCTATTTATTATCTCAGCAAGAGGTTCACCCCGTACGAGGCCCGGTATTCCTTACTAGAGCGCACCTGTTGTGCTCTAACTTGGGTAGCTCAGAAGTTGAGGCATTATTTATGTGCTTACACTACGTATCTCATATCAAGAATGGACCCATTAAAGTATATCTTTTAGAAGCCCATGCCCACTGGCAAGCTAGCCAAGTGGCAGATCTTGCTGAGTGAATTTGACATTGTCTACGTGACTCAGAAAGCAATCAAAGGACAGGCACTAGCGGATCATCTTGCTAAAAACCCTATGGATGGAGAATACGAGCCTCTGAAGACGTATTTTCCTGATGAGGAGGTATCCTTCATAGGAGAGGACATTGCAGAATCCTATGATGGTTGGAGGATGTTTTTCGACGGAGCAGCAAATTTCAAGGGAGTTGGCATAGGAGAAGTCCTAGTATCAGAAACCAGCCAGCATTATCCGGTATCCGCCAAGCTCAGGTTCCCATGCACAAACAATATGGCCGAGTACGAAGCTTGCATCTTGGGGCTCAAGATGGCCATTGACATGAACGTCCAAGAGTTGCTAGTGATTGGAGATTCGGATTTGCTTATACATCAGGTCCGAGAAGAATGGGCGACCAAGAACTCCAAGATACTCCCGTATTTGCAACATGTACAGGAGTTGAGGAAAAGGTTCATAAAGACAGAGTTCCGGCATGTTCCCAGAGTCCAGAATGAGTTTGCTGATGCATTAGCCACTCTATCATCCACGATTCAGCATCCAGATAAGAACTTCATAGACCCTATTCCAGTAAAGATTCATGATCAGCCAGCTTACCATGTCGAGGAAGAACCAGACGGAAAGCCTTGGTTTCACGACATCAAGGAATTCTTGGCCGAAGGAAAATATCCAGAGCTTGCAAATGCTATTCAGAAGCGCACTCCGCGAAGATTATCCAACAATTTCTTCCACAGCGGAGGAATTCTGTATAGGAGAACTCCTTATTTGGGATTGCTAAGGTGTGTTGACGCAAAGGAAGCATCCAAACTACTAGAGGAAATTCATGCTGGGACCTGTGACCCACATATGAACGGTTTTGTCTTAGACAAGAAGATACTCCGGGCAGGTTATTTTTGGATGACTATGGAAACAGACTGCATCCAGCATGTTCGAAAGTGCCACCGCTGTCAGATCCATGCAGACATGATAAAAGTGCCTCCAAATGAGCTTAATGCAACAAGCTCGCCATGGCCGTTCGCCGCATGGGGAATGGATGTTATCGGACCAATCGAACCTGCCGCATCAAATGGGCACAGGTTTATCCTAGTAGCAATTGATTATTTCACTAAATGGGTTGAAGCAGCATCTTACAGAGCAGTGACCAAGAAAGTCGTGGCAGACTTTGTCCATGACCGTATCATTTGTCGATTCGGGATCCCAGAATCAGTCATTACTGACAACGGTTCCAACCTTAACAGTGATTTGATGAAAGCCATGTGCGAAACCTTCAAGATCAAACACAAGAATTCCACAGCCTACAGGCCTCAGATGAACGGAGCTGTAGAAGCCGCCAATAAGAACATCAAGAAGATATTGAGAAAGATGGTAGAAAAGCATAAGCAGTGGCATGAGAAGCTGTCATTTGCTTAGTTAGGGTATCGCACCACAGTCCGCACATCGACTGGTGCAACTCCCTATATGCTGGTTTATGGTACGGAAGCGGTCATTCCCGCCGAGGTAGAAATTCCACCCCTAAGAATCATATAGGAAGCAGAAATCGACGATGCAGAATGGGTAAAAAGTTGTTACGAATAGTTAGCTCTCATAGATGGAAAGAGAATGAACGCGGTTTGCCATGGTCAACTTTACCAAAACAGAATGACCAGAGCCTTCAACAAGAAAGTCAGACCAAGACGGTTTACACCAGGGCAGCTGGTGTTGAAGAAGATTTTTCCACATCAAGATGAAGCCAAAGGGAAGTTCTCCCCTAACTGGCAAGGTTCGTACATGGTTCATCGGGTTCTGACAGGAGGAGCCCTCATACTTGCAGAAATGGACGGAGAAGTTTGGCCAAAACCAATAAATTCAGATGCAGTCAAGCGATACTATGTGTAGCCATTCATGATTTCCTTATGTAATTTGAACTACGTCTGACCTCATTCCCGTTTAAGAGGAGATACGTAGGTAGCCTTATGGGTTCGGTCACAATTCAATAAAATTTTCATCCCCCCCCTGCAATCGGAAACTGGGGAAGAATTTTGAAGAGGACCCTCAAATTCCGAAGTAACTTCAGCCGATCATTGCAAGCAGCCGTCAGAAGCATCAACCCACTAAGCTGGGGCAGAATTTTGAGGGGGATCCTCAAAATTCCGTAGCAAGAAAGGTCGCAATGTTTTGAGCCACGTCACAGTCGCCGGTTCATCTAAAAACTATTTCTTAAATATATACGTATGTCATATCTTTAACAAACTCATGCGTGTTTATTGTCGGAATTGCTTTGTTT